>NC_079189.1:357018923-357278923 GCF_029499605.1 Hyla sarda
CACTGTAACAAACCTCCTCCTCTTGTAATCACCTTACTACTGGGGTGACACACTGTAACAAACCTCCTCCTCATGTAATCTCCTTTCTACTGGGGTGACACACTGTAACAAACCTCCTCCTCGTGTAATCTCCTTACTACTGGGATGACACTAACAAACCTCCTCCTCTTATCATCTCCTTAATATTTGGGTGGCACGCTGTAACAAACCCCCCTCCTCATGTAATCTCCTTACTACTGGGGTGACACACTAACAAACCTCCTCCTCATGTAATCACCTTACTACTGGGGTGACACGCTGACAAAAAAAGGAGAGAAGTCCTCCGGATGTGCCTAAAATATAGCTTTTACTTCAATTATTAAAATATTAATTCTAATAGGTGTATGGTATAAATGTTGCCGGTGGCAAAATAAAGAGATGATTGATGTGCTGTTAACCAAGAAGTGGCTGAGCCCAGCCAGTCTTCTAGCAGCACTATCACTGGTAAAATCCAATATTTGTAACGCCAATATAAATACCGCCAACGCGTTTCTATCACCTGTCACGGTGATGTCATCAGGGAGGCAATCTATATGCAGTTATCAAGTTATCGCAACTATTTAGGTACCATGAAGCATACAACAATATTTAAAGTTATCACAATTGCAATCAGGTCCTTGAGAGGAAAAATCACTTCCAAGTGTTGCAAAGAGGTATATGCAGTGGATTTAGAAATAGTGCATCATGTCCCAGGTATATTTAGCTCATAGCATAGCCTGTAAAGAAAACAATGGCATATATCCACTGTCTGTTTCAATCACTTGCGATCCACCTAGAAAAAAGCAAGAATATTGCTCTCACAATGATATCCTGTGGGGAGAAAGTTCTATAGAACTGCACAGTGACAGCCCATAGTACTCACGGTTTCCGGGGATAAACAGAAGTGAGACACTTGCAAACAGCAGGGAGCCGGGGATTACCGGCTCACTCGCAGGTTCCAGCGAGGAGATGGCGTCTGACATCACATCCGCTTATTGCCGAGTACAAATACGCTCAGCCACGCCCACCGAGAGACGCCGTCACGGGGGGCGTGGGCATTGATACGCAATTGCCAGCGCTAAGTCAAACATCAGCTGAAGTGATTTAGAAACTAAAACAAGCAGGTAAGTCTAGCCTATGGAATGAAGCAAACAACCGACGCTATAGTGAACTATATAGTGGAAACTTGTTGCTGATAAATAAGGCTAATTAACCCCATAAATGCCCAGGAAGGAGATACACTATTGTTTGGGGTGATCATATATCACAACAGTGATAATTAATTGTTAAACTAGCACCAGGGGCTGTAAAAGTTGGAGTAAACAGATACAAAATCTCCTAGGTAAAAATGTTTTTGATATATAATTGAGATTTATAATATGCAGCAGGCACAGACCAATTTACGCCCTCCAGGATCAAAAGTAACAAACATGGAACACAGTGGGGACCAGGGGATAAGGTCATCAACTGTTGCTAGGGGATACTACCAAAATAAAAATATATTTTTATTTTATATAAATGTTACAAATATCAGAATTTATTGGGTGATTTAATAAAATAAATAACAGTATGGTTAATGAATTAAGCCACTAGAATAAAGGGGTCAAAGATAGAATCCCGTGGTCCCACACAAGAGGGGGGGGCACAGCCTATTGATAAGGAAGAGGAGTATAGCGTGGCTCTAGGGAACCTATGCTGCCCCTAGTAGTCCCTATTAGGGGACCCTACAGCCTAGGCAGGGTGGCCGCCCTAAAAAGGGCGGTCCCGCACAGGAACCTCCTACAACCAACTAGTGTCCCCTAGTATAGATGGATGACCACTTACTTCTAGCGGCTGACTACAGCCGTCCCTAGCTGCCTAATCGGTCATCCTGTGTGGGATCACCAGGAAACAGCTTTTAAAGAAAGCACCCAAATTGAATTTGCTCGTCTTCAGATTATGGATCCAGCGACATTCTTTCTGGAGTAGAATCCTATCTATATCCCCCTTTCTCTCAGAAATAAATGCCCTTTCAATGCCAATAAACGATAACTGGTCCAGGGAGCCCGCATGGACATTGTTTATATGGTCAGCAACAGAAGTATCCCGGGAATTCCTAATGTCCCCAATGTGTTCCAAAATCCTCTTCTTAAACTCCCTACCCTTTTTCCCCACATATAACAAGGGGAAAGAACAAACCGCTAGATAAATAACTCCCTTGGTGGAGCAATTTATAAAATGCGGAATGGTAATCCGTTCATTTTGAATTGGTAGGGTATAGGTTTTGGTCACATACCGGCATGCCCGACAGTGGCCACATTTGAAACAACCTTTTGTAGGTGACAGGCGACCCAGCCAAGTTTGTGAGGTGGAATTAGATGGTTGAAGATGGCTGTGGACAAGCATGTCACCTAGGCTGCGGCCTCTTCTGTAGGTGATTTGGGGCATGTCGGTTATGATTTCTCGTAGATCCGGGTCAATTTTTAATATATCCCAATGCTTAGAAATAATATCACGCACAGGAATAGATAACTTGTCATATGTTCCAATGATCCTGGCAGGTGACAAACCGGTCAAATTATCAGTGCTCTGCTTTGGAGTTAGAAGTTCACTCTGTGGTCTCATAGAGGCCACTCTATAAGCTCTATTCAGTACATAATCAGGGTAACCTCTATCGCGAAACCGCTGTTTCATGATCAATGCTTCCTTTTTATAGTCTTCAGGACGAGAACAGTTCCTCCTGAGGCGGAGAAACTGCCCTTTGGGGATCCCCCTTTTGAGGGGACCCGGGTGGCAGCTTTCCCACCTCAGGAGGCTGTTCGTAGAGGTAACCTTGTGGAAGATGGTACTCTGAAGTGTGCCATCTTGGTCCCTGATGATACTAACATCCAGAAAATGTAATACCCTCTTCTGAGTCTCAAAGGTAAACAGAAGGCCAATCTTGTTGATATTAATAGCCTGTACCAGTTGCTCAAATGTGTCCTTAGCCTCATTCCATAACACAAACACGTCATCGATAAATCGTAACCATAATAGTGCATGTTCACTAAAATGTTCCCTGTCATCTGAAAAAAAGGATGGTGGCCTCCCACCAACCCAGGGTGAGATTCGCATAGCTGGGGGCACAGGGGATCCCCATAGCGGTCCCCTTGAGTTGGTGGTAAACTCGGCCTTGGAACAAAAAATAATTATGGGTAAGTACAAACTCCAATAATTGGAGAACAAATGTGTTGTGTTCATGAAAATGAGCACCCCTTGTATTGAGAAAATATTCCACCGCTTGCAAACCAACATGGTGATGGATGGACGAGTAGAGGGCTTCGACATCTATACTCGCCAGGATGGTCTCATTGTCGATTGTAATGCCCTCTACTCGTTGGAGCAGGTCCATGGTGTCTCTCAAGTATGAGGGTAATGAGAAAACAAACTGGCGTAATATTTTGTCAATATAGATACCCACGTTTTGCGAGATACTGCCAAACCCCTGATACAATGGGGCGTCCTTTCAGGGGAATGAGCCCCTTATGTACTTTAGGTAACGCGTAAAACGTGGGTATCCCGGGTGAAGAAGGTATCAAAAATTCTAATTCTTTTTAATCAATACGTTTTTTGGAGAGGGCATTTTTCAGGATGTCAAGTAAGTCATTACGGTATTGATTAGTGGGGTCATGTGACAAGACTTCATAAGTGTCACGATTATCAAGAAGTCTCCTGCACATTCTAATGTATTTTGGTTTATCAAGCAACACAATATTTCTCCCCTTATCCGCAGATTTTATGACCAATTCATTGCGCTGTAGTTGTTTCAGAGCATATTTCTCCTGATGTGTGAGGTTATCCCTGTGGCCTGTAAATTGGGATGGTATAGTTTCAATGTCCCTCAGAACAAGTTGAAGGAATACATCTATGCAGGATGTATCCCCTATAGGTGGAAATAACTTGCTTTTTAGTTTGAGATCTGTGTGTGGTCCCTGGCCTGGTACACGTTAATTTTCATCCAGTAGTTCAACTAGCTGTCTTGTGGTAGTCAAATCTTCCTCTGCTAAAACGAAAGTCTGGGTATCACGTTTGTCCCTTAGTTTAAAAAATTTGTGCCATTTAAGGCGTCGAGCAAATAGATGTAAATCTTTTGTCCATTCAAAGTTATCGTGTTTAACAGAGGGGACAAAAGATAAACCTTTTAAGAGAACTTGTGTTTGAACATCGGTAAGTACATGACTAACCCAGTTACAAGTTATTAACCTTTCTAGTCATATACTTATTATTAAGTCATATACTTATGCAGTGTGAACGCGCTCTATAGTGAAAAAACGTGATTTTGTAGTTTTGTACATTGATTTTAGTCCGCATACCGGTTTTGTGTGTTTTTAGTAAAGTTTTTGTAAACACGCCCCCCTGTCATCACCTGACCAGGACAGGTGTATTTACCTGGGTCAGGTGACGACAGGGGGAGTGGTCTGAAGAAGCGCCCTTTGAGCGGGCGTGAAAGCTGCTTACCCCTGTCACGGGTACCTGGCACCCGGCTGATGTTTTACTTGCACCTGAATTAAGATATCCTTGGCACTGTAACCGTGAGTGGACTTTGTGAGTGCTCCCCCACACATTTCTATCCTACTAGCATTGTCTGAATTTGCTTATATCTGCACAAGGGGTGGTAGCACCAATAAAAGGTGGACGGTGCACCGCACGGACTGGGACATTTCTCCTGTTCGCATTAGTGGGTTACATATACCTCATTACCAGCCTTAAAAGGGAAGTGCCGATCGCTGTTGCTGCTGTTGCTATTGGTACTTGTCTTTTCTTTGGATCTCAGCACACCCTAATTATGGCTGAAGGCACCAGTGCGATAATGGAAACAGAGTCGGAAGGCTCAGAGAACGACTCCCAGGAAAAAGCGGAGGGTGCATTTTCAGCTGGACGCCAGGATGCGGACAGTTTCTTTTCTGCATGCAACTTGAAAGATGCGCTCCAAGTCATGAGCATAAAAAGCTTGGAGCAGAAAATCAAATCTCTGTCAGAGAGAGAGACAAGACTCTTCTGGACCATTCAGTCCTTGAGGTCCTACGAGGCCTGCAACTGTGTGCCTCGCGGTTTGCGGAATTATAAACAACCCTCGCAATATCTTGAGGACGCAGAGTTTCTGCAAATATGGCACCAAATCCATCTGGACTATTCCATAAACATGATGAAGGCATTATATTATAACACAGAATGAGAAGGAATACTCATCTGTCACCGTGGATCTTATGAAGGCAAAGACTGAATTAAGAGTGAGACTGTCTGATCAACAATATCTCACCTTCAATAAAAAACTGGAGAAGAAGTTGACCTTCCTTCAGGTATCCCTTAAGGAAAGCAAGAAAGACAAATACCTCTGCGATAAGCTGGACTTCGACAACAACCAGGTGTTCTCTTTCGCCAAGTCGGCCAACGGGCGTCCACCAAGAAGAAATAAGAACCGAAGGAAGAGGTCCGACTATTGGACCACAGACTCCGAGTCTAGTGGCTCGGATGAGAAGGGGACATCTAACCCTAAAAAGGGAAATAAATCTGGTCCAAAAACGGTGCAGAACTCCGGTCCTTCCCCTTTAGGAGGAAGACACGAAGAGGGGGGAGAAGAAGCAGTCAGAAAAGGACTGGGGGTGAAACAAAAGGGGGTGACATGGAAGAACTGAATGGACAGGGTAGCGATGCATATACACAGGACTTAAAAGTCATCAACCTGTCTAATTATAACCTGGAAGACGCTACTATTTCTCTACTCTCTAAGGGGTTAAATTTTTGTTTAGTGGAGGAGTTCGATCAGGTGGCCTTTGAGATCGACTTTTTCAAATCTGTGAGAAAGGTCGGTCTCAAAAAGCTATTCTGCAACAATAAAAACACTGAGAAGCAACGTACCGAGGGTGATGTGCCTGTTAGTATTGGAGCACTGGGGTTTAGTGTGTTTCGGGAGGCCCCTCAATCAGAAATTGATTGTCTGCACACTCTCATGGATCTCCTATCTGAAGAAGATAGTGGTGATTCAGAGACCCTAGAAGTGCCCGAATTCACAGGAGGAAAAAGATCCACCTTCTGCCCTCAGATAATACCTGGGAGTGGCCTTGACCTATTCCAGAAAAAGGTGCTGGAAGAGGTGAAGGCCCTCTGCTACCCCCGAGACCCAGACAACATCTCTAGAGAGGAGAAAGATGCATTAGAAAGGTTGAGAAAAGCAGACAGCATAGTGGTCAAAAAATCTGACAAAGGGGGCAACATTGTCCTTATGGATAGAGGGGAACACTTGAAGGAGGCTTATAGGCAGCTCAATAACCCCCAGCATTACACTAAATTGCGGAGCAGCCCCCTCAAGAATCAGAAAAGTAGATTACAAACCCTTTTACGAAGATATGTTGAGCAGGGACTCTTGTCCAAAAAAGTTGCAGAGAGGTTGCTACCGGATACCCCTAGGGAAGCGGTGTGGTATTTCCTCCCCAAAGTCCACAAAACGTTGGAGTCCCCACCCGGGAGACCTATTGTCTCCGGGGTGGGGACTCTAACGGAACCCATCTCCCAGTACATAGACTGGCTACTCCACCCCCTGTTAAAGGAAATCCCGGCCCTTGTAAAAGACACTAATGACTTACTGCGGGCACTGGAGAACCTCCTGGTGCCAGATAAGTGCATTCTAGTGTCAATCAATATCGAAAGCCTCTACACTAGTATCCCGCAGGAGAAAAGTGTAGAGGTCATCAGGGGTTTCCTCCAGTGTTCGGGGCAAAGAATTGGATACATTAATTTTATTTGTGACTCCCTTAATTTTGTTTTGTCCTGCAATTCCTTTAAGTTCAATGGCGACTGGTTCATGCAGACCAGCGGGGTCGCAATGGGGACCCCGGTGGCCTGTACTTTAGCCAACCTTTATGTGGCAGGCTTTGAACAGAAATACGTTTTTTCCAGTAGGAATAAGTTTATAGGCCATATCGTACAGTACCACAGATTTGTCGACAATGTTTTCATCATGTGGGCGGGTACGGAGTCCACCTTTGTGGACTTCGTCTCCGCCCTGAACGATGAAAACGACATGAACCTTAGGTTCACTTGGAAAGTAGGGACTTCAATGTTGGAGTTCCTAGATATGGAGGTTGGTGTCGAGGATGGTAAGGTGGTTACTAAGAGCTACCGCAAACCTACGGCATGCAACTCCCTCCTGCACTTCGGAAGTTATCACCCCGAACATGTGAAGAAGGCTGTCCCTTACGGACAGTTCCTAAGACTTAGGAGAATAAATTCTGAGTAAAGGGACTTTGAGGTGCAGGCAGCAGAGTTGCATGCCAGGTTACTGTTGCAGGGGTACCCCAAAAATATTTTGGACGTAGCCTTTAATAAGGCTAGGTCCAAAAACAGAGATGCCCTTTTAGGGAAAAAAACAAGCAGAGGTAACTCAGGAGACAGATCTGATAGAGATAATCGGGGCCGATTTTCTTTTGCCTTTACTTATAGCCCGCTAGCCCAAAAAATTAAAAAAGCCATTTACAACAACTGGAATTTATTGCAGAACGACCCGGACTTCCAGAGTTTCACCAAAAAACCTCCTCTGATTACATAAAAAAAAATGCAAAAATCTAAGCAATGTCTTAGTCAGTAGCTCCTTAAAAAACCCGACCTCCAGTACTAACTGGTTAACTAAGGATATGCCGAAAGGCAACTTTAAGTGTGGAGGGTGTACTTGGTGCAGCTTTTACTGTACAGACAAGCACATTAACATAGGAGGAGTAGATGTAGTGTGTAAAGATTTTTTCTGTTGCAGGACAAAAAAAAAGTAGTTTACGTGATCCAGTGTTGTTGCAACCGATTTTATATCGGTTGCACCAAGCGAGCAGTTAACGTACGTTTTCGAGAGCACGTGAACTGGATCAGGATGGGGAAAAGTTCTCCCCGACTGATCAAGCATATACGTGAGGCCCATAATAGCGATGCATTTTTTCGCTATAGAGCGCGTTCACACTGCAGCAGGTCTGGACACTAGAAAGACACTGCTTCATAAAGAAGAGCAGTGGATCCTCAGGACTAACGCCCAGGGCGGTCTTGGGCTTAATGATAGACTCGACATGAGTGTATATCTATGATAGTTGCATGCAGACTTGGATATAATCTTCTATCTTGTGATTTTGTAGTTTTATACAATGATTTTAGTCCGCATATAGGTTGTGTGTGTTTTTAATAAAGTTTTTGTAAACACGCCCCCCTGTCGTCATGTGACCAGGACAGGTGTATTTACCTGGGTCAGGGGATGACAGGGGGAGCGGTCTGAAGAAGCGCCCTTTGAGCGGGCGTGAAAGCTGCTTACCCCTGTCACGGGAACCTGGCGTCCGGCTGATGTTTTACTTGCACCTCAACAAAGATATCTTTGGCACCGTAACCGTGAGTGGACATCGTGAGTGCTCCCCCGCACATTTCTATCCTACTAGCATTGTCTGAATTTGCTTATATCTGCACAAGGGGTGGTAGCACCAATAGAAGGGGGACGGTGCACCGCACGGACTGGGACATTTCTCCTGTTCGCATTAGTGGGTTACATATACCTCATTACTAGCCTTAAAGGGAAGTGCCGATTGCTGTTGCTGCTGTTGCTAGAGTATATATGAGACTGGGTTAATTCTTTGCAGGACTTCGAACAGACCCAGGAAGCGAGGACCCAACTTGTAACTGGGAATTTTTAAATGAATGTACTTGGAGGATAACCATACTTAATGACCAGGAGAAAAAGTCGGAGGAGATCTTTTTTATTGGCCTGGGTTTTCATGCGAGAGGAGGCTTGAGACAAAAATTGCAGAGTCTGTTGCCAGATGGATGAGAAGTCATGGATCAGAACATCAACAGCTGGCACACTGATGGAAACAGAAACTGGGAGAGGAGGACGGAGATGATGTCCATACACAACAAAGAACGGAGAAGTCCTCGTGGATTCAGAATCCTTGTGGTTGTAGGAAAATTTGGCCCAAGGAAGATCAACCCAATCATCCTGACGAGCTGAGACAAAATGACATAAATAAGTCTCCAGAATTTGGTTAACCCTCTCCACCTGGCCATTGGACTGAGGGTGATAGGCAGAGGAAAAGTCCAAGTTGATGTCAAGGCAGGAACAGAGAGCTCGCCAAAACTTAGAAACGAACTGAACTCCTCGAGCCGAGACGATATGATTTGGTAGACCATGTAAATGAAAGATATGTTGCAGGAAGTGCTTTGCCAGCTGTGGAGCAGATGGGAGACAGGTAGAAAAATGAAGTGAGCCATCTTAGAAAACCGATCAACCACCACCCAAATGACTGTGTTATTACGAGATGGAGGCAAATCGGTAATAAAGTCCATAGAGATGTGAGACCAGGGAGTCTCTGGAATGGGCAGAGGCTGTAAGACTACCACAGGTCTCTGCCGAGGAGTTTTGTCACGGGCACAGGTTAGACAGGAACGGACAAAATCTGAAACATCACATTCAAGATGCGGCCACCAGTAGTGCCAGGGAGATTAAAAGTATAGTCTTGCGAAGTCTGGGGTGACCTGGCAACAAAGAAAAATAATCTAATTTCAGAACCTTGCAGACAATTTTTGGAGTTTAGTGTGACATTATGTCCAATTTGCATTTTTTCCTCCCTTTTTTGGTTTGGTTCCAATACATACAAAGGGAATAAACATAAGTATAGCTAAACATGTGTTACTGCAATCCTTTTTTGTGAGAAATACTTAATTTTCGAGAAAAAATTTCATGAGTGCCAACATTTACGGCCATGACTGTATGTATATTTTTAAATATATATTGGTTAAAAAAAATGTGTATATTTTTAGGCAAAAAAAAACCTGTCTTGTCCCTGCAGCTATTGCCTGTGTGTTTCTGTGCAGAGACAAAATACAGAACGTGTGGACAGGACAAGCACTTTGCTGTGCACTGAGGCTCTGTGACGCGCCCATGGCTCACAGAGCAGGCTGATTGACAAGCCAGGAGCATGCACAGAGCCCTGCTTGTCCTGCCCACAGTTTCTGTATTTTATCCCAGCCGAGACACACAAGCAATAGCTGCAGGAGAAGGAGCATTTTTGCACTCAAAAATATACACATTTGTTAACACACATATATATATATATATATATATATATATATATATATATATATATATAAATATATATATATACACACACACACAATGTTGTCTACATTATATAAAAGTTTTTGCAAATGACAGGTACAATTTAAGAATAGTGAACATTTGAAGCCATTTATTAGCATAGCATTTTATGCTCCTTTTTAAATCTTTATTATAACAGAAATCACCCAAATGGACTTGATCAAAAGTTTACATACCCTTGAATATTTAAAGGGGTATATTTAAATGGGTATTCCAGGGGAAATATTGATTTACCCAAAAATATTTTAGTGTTTTTTTTCCACCCAGGCCATAGGGTCACATGTTGGTTTAAAGGGGTATTCCAGGAATTAAAAAAAACAGGCCTTTTTTATTTCAAAGACAGCGAACTCCTTGTCTCCAGTTTGAGTGTGGTTCTGCAGCTCAGTTCCATTCAAGTGAATGGAGCCAAGTTGTAATACCACATCCAAAGGTGGAGTCAAAGAGGGCGCTGTCTTTGAAAGAAAAAAGGCCTGATTTGTGATTGCTAGAATACCCCTTTAAACAGACATGTAACCCTATGCCCTGGGTGAAAAAAAAAGCCTGTCAAAGAGACCCACCCCGAAAATATTTTTTGGTACATCAATATAAAAGTAAATAATATGTGGGACCGATATGTAAAAAGTTAAAATCTCATTACCCCTGTGTAACCAATCTTTACACAGATTATACTATTACAACCATGTGCCAGTGAACTAATTCCGAATGGTAACCAAAAGTGATATGATTAGAGATAAGACTGCTGACCTCTGTCACGAAAACATAGGGATGTATTGTCATTAAAACAAAAAACATGCCCATCTCAACGAGGGTAGGGCAAACAAGGGTATTTATAGTTTTCCTGTTTTCCTGTCTACCGCCTGGATTGATTGTACCAGCTAACTCCATTGGAAATCAGGAGGGACCACCAGGCTGCTAACCTTACTAATTTACATGTGCTTACATGTGTTGTGCTCGAATCATAACACAATCCGGTAAGAACCCCATTTTACCTTTCCACTATTTTGTAAATCCCAGATAGGTGCGCCCCTGTTTTTTTTCTTTTATTTCCCTTGCTTGCACTACAAATAGACTACTACATGTAAATGCCTCATCACAGTCTACTTAAATCACCAATCAAAGGTGTTACAACTGCTTATTTTAATGCACATAATTTTAGTCTAAAATAACAACCTAATGACTATGTGCACATGAACAGGGACTTAGGCCCAGATGTATTTGCTGTGATTGGTTACTGTAGGAAAAATCTCCACAGGTTTTCTCCTACACAGCTTGATAAATCTGGGCCTTAGTTTTAAAAAACAGAAGTTAAAAATCTGTGCATATCACTATTACCCGTACTGTGCATGACATAGAACTTGATATATCAGAGAAATAAGCTAAACAAACTGTAAAATAAAGCATTATTATGAAAAGTTCCCTGTTGTTGTACAATGTACAATTCGGATGTGCTAAATATACTATGATTTGCTGCTTATAGGTAAGTATCTAAAAGCTCTGTATAAAAAGCAGCAAAGAAACCAACTTACACCTCCATACCTCTGTCTATACAGGGTGTCCCTAAAGTCTGGACACATAGCAAAATGCATATTTTTTTATAGATTTCCATTTCTTTAACTGTATTGGAAGACATTGGTCATGTAGAATGTTCTTCTCGCTCACCAGACCGACCTTAGCCCCCTAGACTTTTTTTTCCTGAGGTGTACCAAAGGATAATAAAAACCACAGAAATGATTCACCTGAAATAATGCACAGATACAGTCATGGCTGTAAATTTTGGCACCCCTGAAATTTTTCTAGAAAATGAAGTATTTCTCACAGAAAAGGATTGCAGTGACACATGTTTTGCTATACAGATGTATATTCCCTTTGTGTGTATTGGAACTAAACCAAAGAAGGGAGGAAAAAAAGCTAATTGGATATAATGTCCCACCAAAAATGGTCTGGACACAATTATTGGCACCCTTTCAAAATTGTGGATAAAGAAGATTGTTTGAAGCATGTGATGCTCCTTTAAACTCACCAGGGGCAAGTAACAGGTGTGGGCAACATAAAAATCACACCTGAAAGCAGATAAAAAGGAGAGAAGTTCACTCAGTCTTTGCATGCATTGTGTGTCCGTGTGTGCCACACTAAGAATGGACAACAGAAAGAGGAGAAGAGAACTGTCTGAGGACTTGATAACCAAAATTGTGGAAAAAATACACAATCTCATGGTTACAAGTCCATCTCCAGAGATCTAGATTTGCCTTTGTCCACAGTGCGCAACATTATCAAGAAGTTTGCAACCTATGGCACTGTAGCTAATCTCCCTGGGCATAGAAGGGAGAGAAAAATTGATGAAATGTTTCAAAGCAGGATAGTCCAGATGGTGGATAAGCAGACCCAAACAAGTTCCAAAGATATTCAAGCTTTCCTCCAGGCTCAGGGAGCATCAGTGTCACCACAAACTATCCATCGACATTTAAATGAAATGAAATGGTATGGCAGGAGACCCAGGAGGACCCCACTGCTGACAAAGACATAAGAAAGCAAGACTACATTTTGCCAAAATGAACTTGAGCAAAATCCTTCTGGGAAAACATCTTGTGGACAGATGAGACCAAGATAAAGCTTTTTGGTATAGCACATCATTCTACTGTTTACCGAAAATGGAATGAGGCCTACAAATAAAAGAACACAGTACCTACAGTGAAATATGGTGGAGGTTCAATTATGTTTTGGGCTTGTTTTTCTGCCTCTGGCACTGGGTGCCTTGAATGTGTGCAAGGCATCATGAAATCTGGTTATCAACAAATTTTTGGTCGCACTGTACAGCCCAGTGTCAGAAAGCTGGGTTTACATCCGGGATCTTGGGTCTTCCTGCAGGACAATGACCCCAAACATATTTGCAAAGGTAGAGTGGTCCAACATTCCGGCTGAGAGGCGTAAGAAGCTTATTGATGGTTATAGGAAGCGACTGATTTCAGTTATTTTTTTCCAGAGGGTGTGCAACCAAATATTAAGTTCAGGATGCCAATAATTTTGTCCAGACCATTTTTGGAGTTTGGTGTGACATAATGTCCAATTTGCTTTTTTTTAAAATTTATTGTATTCTACTTTATGTCAGTGGTAAATTTGTCGATACTTGCATCATTTCTTGGTGAAAAATTCCAAATTTTTCATAAAAAATTTGACCATTTTGCATTTTTATAACTTTGAAGCTCTCTGCTTGTAAGGAAAATAGACATACCAAATAAACTATATATTGATTCACATATACAACATGTGTACTTTATGTTGCCATCATAAAGTTGACATGTTTTTACCTTTTAAAGACATCAAAGGGCTTCAAAGTATAGCAGCAATTTTCCAATTTTTCAAGAAAATTTCAAAATCTGAATTTTTCAGGGACCAGTTCAGTTTTGAAGTGAATTTGAGGGTCTTTATGTTAGAAATACCCCATAATGGACCCGATTATGAAAACTGCACCCCTCAATGTATTCAAAATGACATTCAGAAAGTTTAACCCTTTAGGTGTTTCACAGGAATAGCAGCAAAGTGGAGGCGAAAATTCAAAATCTAAATTTTTAACACTAACATGTTCTTGTAGACCCATATTTTTAATTTTTACAAGGGGTAAAAAGAGAAAAAGCCCCCCAAAATATGTAACCAAATTTCTCTCGAGTAAGGAAATACCTCATATGTGGATGTAAAGTGCTTTGTGGGTGCACTAGAGGGCTCAGAAGGGAAGGAGAGACAATGGGATTTTGGAGAGCGAATTTTGCTGAAATGGTTTTTGGGGGACATGTCGCATTTAGAAAGCCCCCATGGTGCAATAACAGTGAAAAACACCCCACATGGTATACTATATGGGAAACTACACCCCTCAAGGAACATAACAAGTGGTGCAGTGAGCCTTAACACCCCACAGGTGTTTGACGACTATGTGTTGAAGTTGGACGGGAAAATGAAAAAAAAAAATGTTTTCACTAAAATGCTGATGTTACCCCAATTTTTTCATTTTCACAAGGAGTATAAGGTGAAAATGTCCCCCCAAATTTTAAACCCAATTTCTCTCGAGTAAGGAAATACCTCATATGTGGATGTAAAGTGATCTGTAGGTACACTAGAGGGCTCAAAAGGCCGGGAGCAACATTGGGAGTGAATTTTATTGAAATGGTTTTTTGGGGGCTTGTCACAATTAGGAAGCCCCCATGGTGCAAGAACAGCGAAAAACACCCCAAATGCCAAACTATTTGGGAAACTACACCCCTCAAGGAACGTAACAATGGGTGCAGTGAGCATTTACACTCCACTGGCGTTTGACAGATTTTTGTAACAGTGGGCTGGGCAAATGAAAAATGAAATTTTTCATTTTCACGGACCACTGTTCCAAAAATTTGTCAGTCACCTGTGGGGTGTTAAGGCTCACTATAACCCTTGTAACATTCTGTGAGGGGTGTAGTTTCCAAAATGGGAATCACATGTGGGTATTTTTTTTTTGTGTTTATGTCAGAACCACTGTAACCAGCAGCCACCCCTGTGCAAATCACCAGTTTAGGACTCAAATGTACATGGTGCGCTCTCACTCCTGAGCCTTGTTGTGCGTCTGCAGAGCATTTTACGCCCACATATGGGGTATTTCCGTACTTGGGAGAAATTGTGTTACAAATTTTGGGGGTCTTTATTTCCTTTTACCTCTTATGAAAATGAAAACTATGGGGCAACACCAGCCTGTTAGTGTAAAAAAATGAAATTTTTTTACACTAACAGGCTGGTGTAGACCCCAACTTTACCTTTTCATAAGGGGTAAGGGGTAAAAGCCCCCCAAAATTTCTCACGAGTGCAGAGATATCCCATATGTGGCCCTAAACTGTTGCCTTGAATTAATACAGGGCTCTGAAGTGAGAGAGCGGCATGCGCATTTGAGGCCTAAATTAGGGATTTCTATAGAGGTGTACGCGGATGCAAGTGTTTCACTTGCCTCCTCCACCAAAAATACTGTACTTCAGTTTACCCCAAACAGGGTGCCTCAGCTGTTGCAAAACCCACCACATGCCTGGACAGTCAATGGCTGTCCGGCAATACTGGAAGATGTTATTTTTCAGCTGGAGGCTCTGTTTTTAATTTTTATTGGAGGGGGGTGGCGACAGTGTAAGGGGGTGTATATGTAGTGTTTTACTCTTTATTTAGGGTTAGTGTAGTGTAGTGTTTTTAGGGTACATTCACATGGGCCGGGGTTTATAGTGAGTTTCCCGCTGCAGCGGAAAATTTGCCGCATCTCAAACTTGAAGCGGGAAACTTGCTGTAAACCCCCGCCTATGTGGATGTACCCTGTACATTCATGTGGGAAGGGGGGGGGGGCAAAACTACAAATCCCAGCATGTACTGACAGACCGTGCAAGCTGGGAGTTGTAGTTATGCAACAGCTAGAGGCACACTTGTTGGGAAACACTGAGTTTGGTAACAGACTACCGCAGTGTTTCCACACTACTGTCTGTTTCCTAACTCAGTGTTTCCCAACCCATGTGCCTCCAGCTGTTGCAAAACTACAACTCCCAGCATGCATGGTCTGTCAGAGCATGCTGGGAGTTATAGTTTTGCAACAGCAGGAGGTACACGGGTTGGGAAACACTAAGTTAGGAAACAGACAATGTTTCCCAACCAGTGTGCCTCCAGTTGTTGCAATACTACAACTCCCAGCATGCCCAGACAGCCGAAGGACATGTTGGGAGTTGTAGTTATGCAACAACTGGAGCAGAACAATTTGGAGACCACTGTGTAGTGGTCTCCAAACTGTAGCCCTCCAGATGTTGCAAGACTTCAACTCCAAGCATGCCCAGACTGCCCAGGCATGCTGGGAGTTGTAGTTCGGCAACAGCTGAAGGGCCAGATGTTGCCGAACTACAACTCCCAGCATGCCCGGACAGTCTCTGCATGCTTTGAATTGACATATGGAGCTCTACAGTTTGGACACCACTGTATAGTGGTCTCCAAACAGTGCCCTTCCAGATGTTGCAAAACTACAACACCCAGCATGCTGAGACTGTCCAAGAATGCTGGGCGTCGTAGTTCTGCAACATCTGAAGGGCCAGATGTTACAGAACTACAACTCCCAGCATGCCTGGACAGTCTGGGCATGCTGAGATTTCTAGTTTTGCAACATCTGGAAGGACAGTGATCTCTAAACTGTGGCCCTCCAGATGTTGCAAAACTAAAAAGGCTGTCTGGGCATGCTGGGAGTTGTAGTTTCGAAACTCCTAGATACAGCAGTGAAGATCACTTTACAGCAATCTTCACTGCTGCATCTGGGAAACTACCGCCGCTGCCTCCACTTCCTGTCAGCTGACCAGTCCATGGTCCCTGGTCCCCACGTGAAGCCAGGTAACCGGTGCCAGCGGTCCCTGCCGCATCCGCAGGCCCCCCCGCACATTGCCACCATCTTCCCCTGCTCTGCCCTGACATCCAGGGACAGGCAGAGTGGAGGAAATGAACGTTCACCCCCGACCCTGCCCTGCGATTCGCCGATCAGTCCTGATTGGCCAATCACGGGGGATAGGAGGAGAAGGCACCCCTCCCACCTCACTCCTATCCTTTAGGATGATCAGGGCTGTCTCTGACAGCTCTGATCCTCCCTGTTTTCCGGGCTATCGGGTCATCAGAGACCCAATCAGCCCAGAATCACCGCGAATTGCCCATCTGAATTGATCAGCGATTTGCGGCGATCGCCGACATGGGGGGGGGGGGGGCGGCTGAATGATTACAGGTACGCCCTTGATCCTTAAGTACCAGGACGCAAAGGCGTATCCATACGTGGTCGTGGTCCCCAACAGGTTAAAGTCGGATGTGTAAATGAAAAAAAATGTCCCCAAATTTCACATTTTTACAAGGGGTAATAGGAGAAAATGCCCCCCAAAATTTGTAACCCAATTTCTTCTGAGTATGGAAATACCCTATGTGTGGACGTCAAGTGCTCTGCTGGCACACTACAATGCTCAGAAGAGAAGGAGCGCCATTGAGCTTTTGGAAAGCAAATTTTGTTGAAATGTTTTTTGGGGGGCATGTCACATTTAGGAAGCCTCTAAGGTGCCAGAACAGCAACAACAACAACAAAAAAAAAACACATGGCATACTGTTTTAGAAACTACACCCCTCAAGGAACGTAACAAGGGGTACGGTGAGCCTTACCACCCCACAGGTGTTTGACGACTTTTCGTTAAAGTCGAATGTGTAAATGATTTTTTTCTTCTTCACTACAATGCAGTTTTTTCCCCCAACTTTCTCATTTTTACAAGGGGTAATAGAAGATAATGCCACCCAAAATATGTAACCCCATTTCCTCTGAGTATGGAAATACCCTATATGTGGACATCAAGTGCTCTGCTGGTGCACTACAATGCTCAGAAGAGAAGGAGCGCCATTGAGCTTCTGGAGAAAGATTTTGTTTGGAATGGAAGTCAGGGGCCATGAGCATTTACAAAGCCCCCTGTGGTGCCAGAACAGTGGAACCCCCCCCCCCCCCACACACACACACACACACACACACACGCACACCACCACCACCACATCCTTTGGCTGTCTGGGCATGCTGAGAGTTGTAGTTTTGCAACATGTGGAAGGACAGTGGTCTCCAAACTGTGGCCCTCCAGATGTTGCAAATCTAAAACTCCCAGCATGCCTGGGCATGCTGGGAGTTGTAGTTTTGAAACTCCTAGATACAGCAGTGAAGATCACTTTACGGCAATCTTCACTGCTGCATCTGGGAAACCACCACCGCTTCCTCCACTTACCTGCGCCTCCTGTCAGCCGCCGGTCCATGGTCCCTGGTCCCCACGTGAAGCCAGGTAACCGGCGCCAGCGGTCCCTGCCGTATCTGCATGCCCCCCCCCCCCCCCGCACATTGCCACCATCTTCCCCCGCTCTGCCCCGACATCCAGGGGCAGGCAGAGTGGGGGAAATGAACGTTCACCCCCGACCCTGCCCTGCAATTCGCCGATCAGACCTGACTGGCCAATCGCGGGGGATAGGAGAAGAAGGCACCCCTGCCACCTCGCTCCTGTCCTTTAGGATGATCGGGGCTGTCTCTGACAGCTCTGATCATCCCTGTTTTCCGGGCTATCGGGTCATCAGAGACCCGATCAGCCCAGAATCACCGCGAATTGCCCATCTGAATTGATCAGCGATTTGCGATTCGCCGACATGGGGGGGTCTCAGGACCCCCCCAGGCATTTGCACAGGATGCCGGCTGAATGATTACAGGTACACCCTTGGTCCTTAAGTACCAGGACGCAAATGCGTATCCATACGCCCATGGTCCCCAACAGGTTAAAGTCGGATGTGTAAATGAAAACATTTTTCCACAAATTTCACATTTTTACAAGGGGTAATAGGAGAAAATGCCCCCCAAAATTTGTAATCCAATTTCTTCTGAGTATGGAAATACCCTATGTGTGGACGTCAAGTGCTCTGCTGGCGCACTACAATGCTAAGAAGAGAAGGAGTCACATTTGACTTTTGGAAAGCAAATTTTGATGAAATGGTTTTTGGGGGGCATGTTGCATTTAGTTTGACGACTTTCCGTTAAAGTAGGATTTGTAAATGAAAAAAAAAACGTTTTCACTAAAATACAGTTTTTTCCGCAAGTTTTACATTTTTACAAGGAGTAATAGAAGAAAATGCCCCCCAAATTTGTAACCCCATTTCTTCTGAGTATGGAAATACCCCATATGTGGATGTAAAGTGCTCTGCTGGCGCACTACAATGCTGAGCTTCTGGAGAAAGAATTTATTTGGAATGGAAGTCGGGGGCCATGAGCATTTACAGAGCCCCCGTGGTGCCAGAACAGTAGACCCCTCCCACATGTGACACCATTTTGGAAACTACACTCCTCACAGAATTTAATAAGGGGTGCCGTGAGCATTTACACCCCACTGGCGTTTGACAGATCTTTAGAACAGTGGGTTTAGCAAATAAAAAATTACATTTTTCATTTTCACAGACCACTGTTCCAAAAATCTGTCAGACACCTGTGGGCGTAAATGCTCACTGCACCCTTTATTACATTCCGTGAGGTGTGTAGTTTCCAAAATGGGGTCACATGTGGGGGGGCTTTCTTTTGGGGGGCTTTCTTTCCTATGTTCCCTTGTGAAAATGAAAAATTTAGGGTAACACCAGCATTTTATAAAAAAAAAAATTTGTTTTCATTTTCCCATCCAACTTTAACAAAAATTCGTCAAACACCTGCGGGGTGTTAAGGCGCACTATACCCCTTTGTTACATTCCATGAGGGGTGTAGTTTCCAAAATGGGGTCACACGTGGGTATTTATTTTTTTTGCGTTTATGTCAGAACCGCTGTAAAATCAGCCACCCCTGTGCAAATCACCAATTTAGGCCTCAAATGTACAAAAGTACTCCTGAGCCTTGTTGTGCGTCCCCAAAGCATTTTACGCCCACTTATGGGGTATTTTCGTACTCAGGAGAAATTGCGTTTCGTGTGCATTTGAGGACTAAATTAGGGGTTGCATAGGGGTGGACATTAGGGGTATTCTACGCCAGTGAGTCCCAAACAGGGTGCCTCCAGCTGTTGCTAAACTCCCAGCATGCCTGGACAGTCAGTGGTTGTCTGAAAATGCTGGGAGTTGTTGTTTTGCAACAGCTGGAGGCTCCGTTTTGGAAACCCTGCTGTACAATATGTTTTTCATTTTTATTAGGGGGGGGGGGCGTGTAAGGGGTGTATATGTAGTGTTTTACCCTTTGTTACCCTTTATTATGTAGTGTAGTGTTTTTAGAGTACATTCACACTGGCGGGGGTTACGGTGAGTTTCACGCTAGGAGTTTGAGCTGCGGCTCAAACTTGAAGTAGAAAACTTACTGTAAACCCGCCCGTGTGAATGTACCCTGTACATTGGGGGGGGCAAACCCCTAGCAGTTGCAAAACTACAACTCCCAGCATGTACAGACAGACCGTGCATGCTGGGAGTTGTAGTTTTGCAACAGCTGGAGGCACACTGGTTGGAAAACCTTCAGTTAGGTTCTCTTACCTAACTCAGTATTTTCCAACCAGTGTGCCTCCAGCTATTGCAAAACTACAACTCCCAGCATGTGCTGATCGCCGAAGGGCTTGCTGGGAGATGTAGTTATACAACAGCTGGAGGTACGCAACTACAACTCCCAGCATGGCGAGACAGCGGTTTGCTGTGTGGACATGCTGGGTGTAAGTTTTGCAAGATCTAGAGGGCCACAGTTTGGAGACCACTGCACAGTGATCTCCAAACTGTAGCCCTCCAGCTGTTGCAAAACTACAAATCCCAGCATGCCCAAACAGCTGTCTGGGCATGCTTGGAGTTGTAGTTTTGCAACATCTGCAGGGCTACAGTTTAGAGACCACTGTATGGGGTGTGAGGTAGATGCGGGGCAGATGTTATGGCCCAAGGGGTAGATGGTGGTAACCCTTTAGTGTTTGTGACGCCAGGGTGTGGTTTGCCTATGTAACCACCCGAAGGTAGCACCGCTAGTCCTAGGTTAGGCAGGGCAAATAATAGTCCAAGGCCAGGTTAAGGTTACCGGTAGCTTTTAATGAGGTTGGACAGGTGTTATAGTCTGTACATTTCCGTCAAGATCCCAGAGAGGTGACCAATAACACAGGAGACCTCACAGCTTGCTGGGACTTGCAGTGACTTGACAAACTTTAGCGCAACCACGCTAACTATAACTGACTTGACTGAAGATAGACAGCAGACAAAGATGACTAAACTTACTGACTTGTGGCTGCAATTTAGGCTTGGGGCCTCCAGATATGCTGGACACTGTCTCTGAGAAGTCTGGACTGGACTTGACCTCAGGATCTAATACAGTGATAGTAGTACCTCCCCCTCTTATAAATGGGGGCTATGCAAGGAGCCCATAGGCTAACTGTGGGTCATCTGGTTACCTGGTGCTCTCTGGGTAACCTTTACTCTTAATATGCAACTAAATACATTATGGGAAAACACTGCAGGTGAGCCCTGAGAATGTACAGGGACTCAAGCTGATAGGACTGTGGAATGATATCCTGTACTGGGACATCACAAATGATTAGGAGCATCAACTGTAGAGAAATACAGACCAGGCATACTGTTAGAACAGTGAACAGATGCATACTGACTTATGTCAAATAGTTTGCCTTTTTGCTATACTAAGCAGATGTAGAAGTATGGTAGACCTAAAAGGCTGCAAAAAGGGTTTGTGTGCCTTTACCTTTACCGTGCGTCCTTCATTCTTTAGTAATTCTTTCCTTTTACCAGTAGATGGCAACATATCACCACTGTCTGCACACAGAAGACAGTAGGAAGATATATTTTTATTTTTTATTCTGACAAATGGGTCATTACTAAGGGGGTTGTACAAAAGTAATTACTACATGGAGTTGGTAGGAGTAAAAGGTAAAACTTTGTGAGCCATGAAGCAAAATGTTCAGCTTGATCTCCCATCCACTTTACATCAGGAATTTATTGCAGATTTAGCCATGTATTTTAAGCATTAGTGTCAAAAAGTTTAGACTGCATCAGGTCTCAGGTTAATTGTAAGTTATAACCTGGTGAATGAGTTGGACAGGGTGGCCGGCTGAGCTCTCATGCGCTTCACTGAGCTATAACTCAGAAGTGTAGCTGGTTATAGCTCTGAGACTCTATGCAATCAAATTTTTTGACATGTCTGAATGACATGCCATGAGTTTATATAAATTACACTGAGAATGCTCTGAATGCGGGATGTGCCAACTGAATCAGTTGGTGTTGAGACCCTGTAAATATTGCCATCCCCATAAGTGGCAATGTCTGCGGAGCAGAATCCGCCTAAAGAACACACAAGACCATTCTTTTGGCGGCTGAATTTCAGCAACAGAATATCGGATTCTAAAATTCTGAAGTGTGCACTTTGCAGCGGAATCCCATTGCGAGCTGCACCAAAATGTCAGAGGGGAAATTCCATAGTGTGAACCTAGCCTAATGCTTAACCCCTTAAGGACCAAGGACGTACCGGTACGTCCTTGGTCCTGCTCCCGTGATATAACGCGGGGTTACACGGTAACCCCGCATCATATCACGGCGGGCCCGGCGTCATAGTGAAGCCGGGACCCGCCGCTAATAGCGTGCAGCGCCGATCAGAGCTGAGCCGCGCGGCTAAAAGCGAAAGTGAAACCATGGCGGTTAACTCAGTGGGCTGTTGGGGATAGCCGCGGCATCCCGCGGCATCCCGAACAGCTTACAGGACAGCTGGAGGGCCCCTACCTGCCTCCTCGCTGTCCGATCGCCGAATGACTGCTCAGTGCCTGAGATCCAGGCATGAGCAGTCATGCGGCAGAATCATCGATCACTGGTTTCCTATGAGAAACCAGTGATCAATGATAAAGATTAGTGTGTGCAGTGTTATAGGTCCCTATGGGAGCTATAACACTGCAAAAAAAAAAGTTTTAAAAAAAAAGTGAATGAATATAATTTAACCCCTCCCCTATTAAAAGTTTGAATCACCCCCCTTTTCCCATAAAAAAAACACAGTGTAAATAAATATAAAAATAAACATATATGGTATCACCACGTGCGGAAATGTCTGAATTATAAAAATATATCATTAATTAAAGCGATCGGTCAATGGCGTGCGCGCAAAAGAATTCCAAAGTCCAAAATAGTGCATTTTTGTAAATACATTTCTTTGGAGTAAGGACATACCTTATTTTTTGATGATTTAGGCTTGGCGGGTGCACAGCAGGTCTTGCTTGAGTGGGAGCGCAGTCAGGGACCTTGAGCTTGATATGGAGCCAGGATGTGGGACCCCCCTAAAAGGAGCGTTAATGGGGGGGGAGCACTGAGCCCTAAAATAGGGGAACACTATGGGGGACAACGGGCCGTAACTGGGGTAGACAGGTGGGGTACAGAGGCCCGTAATATGGGGTACAGTGGGCCAGAAAATGATAAAACATAATAAAACAGGATATGTTCCCGCCCCAAACCCTATGCTCTGAATCATCATTCTGGGAATGTGATGTGTGTGGCAGTCCCTAACCTGTTGCCTCAAATGTGCACCCACTCAGGTGGAGAGAGAGCGCTGCACATTTGAGGCAACATAAAAAAGTCCCCGATGATAGTGACTCAGTGACCTATGACCCATTTTTGACAAAACACCCCCAGAGGTCTTTGGGCACTTTAGTGATTTATGTCGGTTATATTTTGGAATGTACTCTGGACTTGGTACATTGGTCAAATTATGGAAAATTCTAATAAAAAGGGAAAATTTAGGGCTCCATGGAATGTGATGGAGTGTGATACTCCCTGAAGCAGCCTATGCAGAGGCCCAGATTATCTGGGCAAGTGTCACACTGAATGGTGGTGTCCCTCCGTCTCCCCTTCCTGTAACACACACTGCATTTTTTCTGGGATCGTCCCTTCTTTCCACTGGGGGGGGGGGGGGGGACCTCACCTGGAAAGTGTTGGCATGGGATGATCCTGGCGCCTATAACTCCAGACCCTTGGGAAGTCCGGCCTGATCTTTCCCGGTCAGCAAAGATGAGGAACCTTAGGACTTCTTTTTGGTACTGGAGGAATGTCCCTGTGTTGCCAGCGTACTGGGATAGTACAAAAGCGTTGTACATGGCAACCTGTACCAAGTAGACCGCAACTTTTGTGTACCATGCCCGTGTTTTCAGCATGGCGTTCTATGGCTTGAGGACTTTATCTGAAAGATCAACTCCCCCCATATACCGATTGTAGTGCAGAATACAATCGGGCTTGAGGACCGGTCCCATGGTACCTCGCACAGGGACAGGGGTGCTGCCGTTCCCATGAATAGTGGTGAGCATAAGGACATCCCTCTTATCCTTATACTTCACCAACAACAGGTTATCATGGGTGAGGGCACGGGACTCACCCTTGGGGATAGGCGTCATAGCAAAATTTAGAGGGAGGCCTCTCTGGTTCTTCCGCACGGTCCCACAAGCGGACGTGGATCTGGCGGAAAGGGATTTGAACAGAGGGATGCTGGTATAAAAGTTATCCACGTACACGTGGAAACCCTTATCCAGCAATGGGTGCACAAGGTCCCAAATGAGTTTCCCGTTAACACCCAGAGTGGGGGGACATTCTGGGGGTTCAATACGGGAATCTCATCCCTCATATACTCTAAACTTGCAAGTGTACCTGGAGGTACTCTCGCAAAGTTTGTAGAGTTTCACGCCATACCGCGCCCGCTTCGAGGGAATATACTGGCGGAAGATGAGTCTCCCCTTAAAACTGATGAGAGACTCATCTACCGAGAGGTCCCTGAGTGGTAGGTAGGCCTCCAAAAATTTGGCCCCAAAGTGATCGATGACCGGCCTCACTTTGTAAAGCCGGTCATGGGCGGGATCACCTCGGGGCGGACATGCCGCATTATCTGCATAATGCAGGCATTTCCGAATGGCCTCGAACAGCCTCCGTGTCATCGCCATACTGCAAAGCGGGGTCTGATAGAGGACGTCCCCGCTCCAGTAATGACGAGCACTTGGTTTTTTGTCCAGGCCCATATGCAGCGTGAGGCCCCAAAAGGTCCTCATTTCCGCTGCATCAATGGCGCGCCATTCATTGGGCCTGGCCAAAAGCCAATCGGGGTGGTGGGCAATGAACTGCTGGGCATACAAGTTTGTTTGCTCCACCATGTGATTGACCAGGCTGTCACTGAAAAAAAACTTTAAAAAGTCCAGATCAGTGAAACCATACAGGGGACTCATCATCACTACTAGATGAGGAGGAGGGCAAGGAAGAACACAAAAATGTAGGATCTTCCTCGTCCTCACTGGCAGATTCGGAGTCGGAGGCTAAAAAAGCGTAAGCCTCTGCTGCCGAAAATGCCCGGCGGGCCATCGCCTTTTTTCTACGGTGGCGGGGGGGGGCAGTGGCGGGGGTGGGCGGGGAAGTATGTAGTGTGTGGTGCTTGGTGTTAAAAGTGTAATAACAGTAATAGAAAAAAAAAAAAGCTGCGGCCAAAAAAAACAGGGGTGGCAAACGCAGCTCCCTGAACCCCTAATAGAACCCGGGGTCAGGGATCAGACCCTAATAGAACCCTTGGGGACCTATTAGGGGGTCAGGGGGGGATTTTTTTTTTGTTAAAAGAAAAAAAAAAGCTGCGGCCAAAAAAAAAAAAAAATGGATGGCGCACGCAGCTCCCTGAACCCCTAATAGGACTCGGGGTCAGACCCTAATAGGACCCTATTAGGGGGTCGGGGGGGGACTTTTTTGTTTTCCTTTTTTTTACTTTTTTTTTTTTACTTTTTTTTACTTAATTAAATCCCACCTGTCCCTGCAATCCGCTGTCCCTATTCTAAGGCTCCTGAGGGGGCTCCGGAGCTCTGAGGGGGGATCCACGGTCTTCTCCTCACTGCTGCACCCGCTGACTGAACACAGAGAGAGGGTGCAGCAGCGGGAAGGGACCGTTAACCCCTCCTCTGCCGCACTGCTATTGACTGGACGATCGCCGGCCAATAGCAGCGTTGCTGGGGCGGTGACAGTATTGTCACCACTCCCCAGCAACGGCAGGTGATTGGCAGCAAATTGTACACCGCCGATCACCATTTATTACAGGGTCATCGGGTGACAAGTGACCCGAATGACCCAAATCGCCGAAGATCGCTTGCGTGATTTTGCAGGCGATCTCCGGCAATCGCCGACATGCGGGGGTCCCGGAACCCCCTAGGCATTTGCACGGCATGCCTGCTGAACGATTACAGCAGGCATGCCGTTCCGATCTCTGCCTGGCGCTCAACAGAGACCGGAGAAACACCAGGACGTTCTGGAACGTCCTTGGTCCTTAAAGCCCAGGGTGCGGGGACGTTCCAGAACGTCCTTGGTCCTTAAGGGGTTAAACTAATTGCATTGCATTGTCAGTTATTTAAGGATAAGGATAACAATATTCAAATACACCTGGCAAATAAGAAACAGTCAAACATAGTTGAAAGGTTCTATCAGGGTATGCTGTGAGTTGTAGTTAGTGAAAGGCAGCAGTAGAGTTCTCCTTTATTATTGTTTTATTTTTTCTTTCTTATCTCTTTCTGCTAGTTCTCAGCCTTCTCAAGGTCGTGTTCCTAATAAGTTACATTTCCTGTAACTAAAGTTGCTTGCTAAAGAATTTCAGTATCTGCTAATTGGCTAACTATGTACCCAGGGAAAAAAGTACGTAAAATCAAAACAATTATACGCCTTTTACTCGTGTCCACATTTTTTATTGGTCAATGTAAATACACCCTTTGCCTTTTTATACTGATGCTTAATGCTTTATACCTGTCATTTTTTCCTATGAGGGAGACACTCTCCTGGCGCCAGAGAAGGTGACACAAACCAAGGGGAACTAAGACACTATATGCCAGGGGTATACAGTGAGGAGTAGCAGTACCTTTCAGCTGGGGGCTCACTCCGGGATCGAGAAGGTCAACCCAAAAGTCCGGTAAGATGGACTCTATTGTCTGTTTTAATTGGACTAAGGGCTCTGTCCAAAATCTCGTTCCTGTAAATGTATTGTGCATCAGGGATGCACAGTGACCTGTGTGTCAGGGATACACAGCGTGTCGTGTGTCAGGGACACATGGTAAGGTTAACTATTTAGTGTGCCAGGGGTACATCTAAGGTTACCTGTTTGTGTATCAGGGATACACAGTGTGTCGTGTGTCAGGGACACACGCTAAGGTTAACTGTTTAGTGTATCAGGGATACATCTAAGGTTACCTGTTTGTGTATCAGGGATACACGCAAGGTTTAATTGAACCTAGGATAGTATATAATATACTTAACAGGTTCTAGGAGACCCAATTTTGTTCAGGACCTTGGTTTGTTGTACCCTTCAAACTCTTTTTAGAAGTATTAAGATTATTTGTTTGTCTGAGAATCTCTCTCGGGTGGTAAGTGTACGAGAGAGACTCAGTGATATTTGATAAGTTGGTTTGTATATTCATTCTAAGTTGTTAAGACATCCGTAAGATGCCCCACCCCTCCAGCTAGAGGCAACTCCATGACCCGGAGACAGGTGAAAGCCAGTGACGGACAGTCTATAAACAACCCTCCATCCTCTGTGATATTTATCTAAGAGACCAAGATGTCCTCCTTAACCGTTGACAGGAATTGTCTGAGCCTTCATGGTTCAGTACAGCTGGTCCGGTAGGAGATATAATTAGTAAATATCACAGACAATGGGCACCAGTCATTCCAAATCTGATTTCCCTCCCCTTGAGGTTAAAGAGACATGTAAAGTTTATGTAGCCTGTGTGAGTTGCACTATTACTTAGTAAATCTCTGGGTTGATAACTTAGCGGGATGAACAGAAGGTATGATGAGAAATTTCAAAAGCTGTGTCTGTGTGATTGAGTAGGATTAATTGCCTCATTATCTCCTAAAGAGTGTTCTTTAGTGTTTTTAGACATAAAAGTTTGAGTGGACAAATGGCTGTGTGCATTGTGTTGAGGAAATTGGTGTTTTTGGTCCGGTGTGTGCAAGTGGTAGGAGTAGATTGTTGTAAATTGCTTGATAGGATTAGAGAGATTGTTGTCAGAAATAGAGACTCAACGTTTTGGTGAAAAAGCAGGTGATTTGTGAAGGGAAAAGCATGTGAAAATTAAGTTAGTTGAAAGTTTGGAATATACTCATGGTTAATGGATATTGGTATTCATATACAGCAGTGTTATATACAATATTTGTATACAGTTATAAGCTGAAAGGCAAAGGGAAATGTAAAAGGTGACTGCTGCTGTTTAGGAGGATGATGATGCAGAAGATGCAGACTCAAGGAGTTGGATTAACAGAGCAGAAACTGTTCGAATAAGTGAAGTGAAGATGAGTGTTCAGTGCTATGGAATGCAGAGGATGTGGTAAATCTCTAGGAAAGCTCTGTGTATGTAGTCATATGATGGCGTTTATAGGATGGTTCTTACTAGGGATGTCCGGATACAATTTTTTTTAAGACCGAGTACGAGTACCGATACTTTAATTCTAGTACTCGCCGATACCAAGTACAAGTACTTTTATTTTAAAGGGAATTTGACAGCAGGGTGACCCGTTTTCTGGCGCTGTTTACCGTATGATATGTGGTTCCTTGTTGTGTACAATGGAGGCGGTTGCTGTAGTATGAGCCAAGATTTCTCTCTTCTCCATTGGACAGAACAGGGAATTTGCATTATGGGCGAGACCAATGGCCACATGGTGAGCAGCGGCAGAAAACGGGTCACCTGACCTATCTACATATAAATTCAAGTTAGTGCAGGTGACTCTGCTGTAAGATTGTCTTTAATAGTTGGTAGTATTCCCTTGAAGACATTAGCAGCAGCCCCCCGGCAGTCATTTGTAGCAGCCCCCCCCCCCCTTGTAGACAGCAGCCCCCCCTATAGACTGCAGGCCCCCCTTTTAGACAGCAGCCCCCTTGTAGACAGCAGCCCCCCCCCCTATAGACTGCAGGCCCCCCTTGTAGACAGAAGCCCCCCCTTTCGACAAAAGCAGGGCCCCCTTTAGACAGAAGCAGGGCCCCCCTTTAGACAGAAGCAGGGCCCCTCTTTAGACAGAAGCAGGACCGCCCTTTAGACAGAAGCAGGACTGCCCTTTAGACAGAAGCAGGGCCCCCCTGTAGACATTAGCAGCAGCACACAGCTCACCTGCGGCTGTCCTCCGTCGTGTGCTACGGCTCTGCTATCCCGTTCTTTTGTCCTCCCGGTCCGCATCGTGTCGTCCTATGGAGGATCATGTGACATACACGTCACTCCGCTTCCTCCGTAGTGCTACGCTGGGCGCAGGGGAGGAGGCGGAGTGACGTGTGTGTCACATGCTCCTCCATGGATCACTATGAAGCAGACCGGAGGACCGGAGAACGGGGCAGCAGAGCGGCACCAGGTATCGGACATGGTATCGGGGACATTAAACGAGTACCCGATACCATGTAAATGGCTAGTATTGGCCCCGATACCAGTATCGGGACATCCCTAGTTCTTACCATATGTAGTATGTTGTATAAGTGTAGGGTGTGTTAATCAGGAATGTATGGAATATGGCCAGTGAATGTTTTCCCTGTGAAGCTCTTGGTCTTGTAATGAATATGGTGTTAAAAAAATTAAATAAAACAATAATAAAGGAGAACTCTACTGCAGCCTTTCACTAACTACAACTCACAGCATGCCCTGATACAACCTTTCAATAGTAAGCAAAGAACGCTTATTTAAAAGTAAATTAGTTGTGAAATTTCTTTATTTCATTAAGTCCCTGCAGTTCTCTATCATGTAGGGCTGGGTTAACATGTAAAATGCACAACCAAATACTGTACATCAAAACCACACTTTTTTTTTAATGTTTTTTTTTAACGTTTCACCTGTAAAAACTTTGTGATCAGTAAACCCTACAAAACTCAGCCAGGCAGCCACAGTTTTTCAACATAATATTTTTCAAAGATAATAATTGAATATTTATTATGCTGTGAGATGGGGGGGGGGTTGGTCTGTTCATTTTAACAAATGAAAATATAAAAAACAAACAACTGTATCAGATGAGTTAAACCATCATAATCAGTTTGAGATCCGGGGACCTTTGAGGCTCAATCAGCACTATGAACGTCTTCATCTAACTAAAACCATTTTTTCATGCCCATCACAAACAATTTAAGAAGAAATGGTAACTGTATGATGCTGACTAGCACAAGCAATTAACCAATTCCAGTCCAACGTTATGAATAAAATAAACAATGTATATTTGACAGTAGACTACGTGTTTCAAGAGATAAATCAGTCTCTTCATCATGTCCAAGGTGTAACTGCTGGTGGTATGGATCTGCTGTACCTGAGTGGACTATGGTGTGAGCCACACCAGGGAGCAGAGACTAAGGAGCCAGAGCCCGCCGAAAAGCGGGATGGACTTGCTGCGGCAGGTGGCTACCAGGTCGCTACCCCGTCCACGACTCATCCACAAAGGCAGCCGAGGTAATGTGTGGCACAGAGGGATGAGACGTACTCAGAGTCGGGGACAGACAGGTAGGTCAGGGCAGGCGGCAAGGAACAATGGTCAGGAAACGTAGCACGAGAACTGGTACACAATAGCTGAAACGCATTCTCTAAGGCAACAGGGCACAAAGATCCAGCGGGGAACAGGGGAAATGCAGGGTTAAATAGAGTCAGTTCCTGACAAGCACCAATCAATGGTGCACTGCCCCTTTAAATCTCTGAGAACCGGCACACGTGCGCCCTAGGAGGCGGGTATGCGCGTGCCGACTAGCAGGGAGAACGGAGGAAGCAGGAAGATGGCGGGGCAGGTGAGAAGCAGCGAACCGCGTGCTTTCGCATCGCATGATGTAAAGTGCAGTACAGTCCGTGCGGGAAGTCCCGCAGGGAGAGCACCCACGACCAGCAGCACTACTCATAACAGTACCCCCCCTTTAGATCTCCCCCTTTTTCTTTGGCCGCAGGAACTTACTTACAAGATGTTTTAATAGAGTTCCCAAGATTTCTTTTCAGTCCCGAACATCTTCCAATCAACAAGAAAGAATAGTCTCCCTCTGACAGTCTTGGTGGCCAGAATCTCCTTCACATCAAAAGAACCGGACACCGGTGAAGGAGAAACGTCCCTCTGGGAAAAACTAGAAGAACTAGAGGCTTAAGAAAGTGATACAAGGAAGGAGTTTGGGATGCATAGGGAAGAAGGCAGGCAGAGTTTGTAAGACACCAGGTTAATACGGTGCTGGATTTTGTAGGGACCAAGGAACGACCTAGTTTGTAACTGGGGATCTTTAAATGAACATATTTGGCAGACAGCCAGACTTTATCTCCAGGAGAGAAGATCGGAGTTGGTCTTCTTCTCTTATCTGCCTGAGTCTTCATGAGGGTAAAGGCGTGTTCTAAGGATCACTGGGTTTCCCAATAAATAGCCATAAAATCTTGGACCTGAACATCCACGGCAGGTACCCCAGAAGAAGTAGGTAGAGTAAGGGGAGGGCGAGGATGGCGGCCGCAGACAATAAAGAATGGTGAATTTCTAGTAGCCTCAGAATCTCGGTGATTATAAGAAAACTCCGCCCAAGGGAATAGGTTGGCCCAATTGTCCTGTTGTGCAGAAACAAAGTGATGGAGGTAGTTGCCCAGAGTTTGAATCACCCTCTCTACCTGGCCATTGGTCCACGGGTGATATGCAGAGGAAAAGTCCAATTTGACTTTGAGACGAGAACAAAGAACCCGCAAAAACTTGGAAACAAACTGGACCTCTTGGTCAGAGACAATACGTAACGGTAATCCATGTAAATTAACAATATGCCAGAAGAATTGATCCACCAGCTGTAGAGCAGAGGGAAGTCCAGGCAAAAGAACAAAATGGGACATTTTGGAGAAACAATCTGTGACAACCCAGATGACCATGTTATTAGAGGAGGGTAGTAGATCATTTATGAAGTCCATGGCAATGTGTGTCCAAGGACACTCCAGAATGGGCAGAGGTTGTAGTAGACCCGCAGATCTAAGTCGAGGCATCTTGTCACGGTCACAGGTAACACAGGAACAGACAAAATCTGAAACATCTCGCTTTAAATTCGGTCACCAATAATGTCGGCAGATGAGCTGAGTGGACTTTCTTATTCCTGGATGCCCAACCAGTAAAGAAGAGTGTCTCCAATTAAATACCTTAATTCTAAGGCGGAATGGCACAAAAGACTTTCCTGGTGGAACTTGCTGTAGGTCGAGAGGAGCGACTGCGATCAAACGTTCAGGAGGCATGAAGTGCTGAGGGGAGGAGTCCAGACACATTTATGTTTTGAAAAACCCAATAAAAAGATTGTAAAACAGACACACCACATCAGAAGCCCTGGTGAGAGCATCGGCCTTAATGTTCTTATCCGCAGGTTAAAAGTGAATAAGAAAATTGAATCTGGAGAAGAAAAGAGACTATGTAATAAGTAAAGCAATAAATACCGGCGCTTTGCAGGTATTTATTGCTTTACTTATTACATTGTATAAGTTTCTTATGGTATACAGGGATCCATAAATAATACCTGGCAGCTACATTAAGATTTCTTCTATATTTTTTCTACCTTCTGGGGAAGCGCCGGTATACATTTTAAGAAAAGAGACTACCTGGCCTGCCGGGGATTCAGATGCAGAGCGGACTAAAGATACGTGTAGATGCTGACTGGACTAAGGACCCGGGCATTTTTTGCACATCTGACCACTGTCACTTTAAGCATCAATGACTCATTCTGATTCCGAGATTTATTTTTCGTGACATATTCTACTTTATTTTAGTGGTAAATTTTTGTCGATACGTGCATCATTTCTTGGTGAAAAATTCCCAAATTTTATGAAAAATTTGAAAATGTTGCATTTTTTTTTACTTTGAAACTCTCTGCTTATAAGGAAAATAGACATAACAAATAAATGATATATTGATTCACATATACAATATGTCTACTTTATATTTTCATCATAAAGTTGACATGTTTTTACTTTTGGAAGACATCAGAGGGCTTCAAAGTTCAGCAGCAATTTTCCAAATTTTTCAGGGACAAGTTCAGTTTTGAAGAGGATTTGAAGGGCCTTCATATTAGAAATACAGTGGTCCCTCAACATACGATGGTAATTCGTTCCAAACGAACCATCGTTTGTCGAATCCATCGTATGTTGAGGGATCCGTGCAATGTAAAATATAGGAAGCTGTACTCACCTGTCCCCACCACTCCGGACCAGGTCCTCACTGCTCCCGATGCTGTCCCGCTGCTCCGGTGTCTTCTTCGCGATCCTCCGGCTTCTTCCGCATCTTCTGCAGGGTCCGGGCTTCACTTTCTGGTGACGTCATTACGCTGCTGCGCTGGCGAGGCGTGCGTGGTGACGTAATAACGACGCCAGAAAGTGAGGCCCGGACCCTGGAGAAGATGCAGAAGACGCCGGAGGATCGCGAAGTGGACCCGGAGCAGCGGGAATAGGTAGGCGAACCTGCCCAGGATGCTTAAACTGCTATCCGACAGCAGCTTAAGCATTTTGCGCTGTCGGATAGCAGTTAATGCGATGGCCCCGACATATAAAAGCATCGTATGTCGAGAGGCCATCGTATGTCGATTTTATCATATGTCGGGGCCATCGCAGGTCAGGGGGTTACTGTACCCCATAAATGACCCCATTATAAAAACTGAACCCCTCAAAGTATTAAAAATGACATTCAAAAAATGTGTTAACTAGGGATGCACCGATATATCGGCGGCCGATACATATCGGCCGAAAATAGCTATTTCGGCAAAATGCCGAAACAACTAAAAATCTGCCGATAATGACCACCTCCCCTGCCCGCCCACAGCACAAGTTACAAACACTGCCAGTGGCAGAGGCACTCGTGGGCGGTGCAGGGGGGGCCGGCCGCAACATCTGGGGGGGGGGGGGGGGGTTGCGCTCTCCGGGATAGGATTAGGAATACTTCTTTTTATGTGCCCGGGCCGGCTCCCGTGTGTGGCTGCAGGCGGGGGCCGGCCAGCGCATATAAAACCTAATACTGTATACTAAAAACCAGGGGGCCTCCAGCTGTTGTGAAACTACAACTCCCAGCATGCCCGGACCGGCAAAGTCTGTCCGGGCATGCTGGGAGTTGTAGTTTCACAACAGCTGGAGGCCCCCTGGTTTTTAGCATACAGTATTAGTTTTTATATGCTCTGGTCGGCCCCCGCCTGCAGCCACACACGGGAGCCAGCCCGGGCACATAAAAAGAAGTATTCCTAATCCTATCCCGGACATCCCTGTGTCCCGAAAAATCTTTTCGGGACATAAGGATGTCCGGCGGTCACTCACCATTCCCGGCGTCCTCCTGCGATCCTCCCGCGATCCTCCTTCGGTCCTTCGCTTCTCCCCCTCTATGGTCGTACGCACGGGACGTCACTGACGTCCCGTGCGTACAACCATAGAGACGCAGGAGGACCGCAGGATCGTCGCAGGAGAACGCACGCCGGCCGGGGCCTGGTAAGTGACTGCGTCATCTTCTTCAGTGTTCCGGTCATCGCTCCTCCGGTCCCGGCACCTACTGCTATGGTCCATAGGCCATAGCAGTAGATGTGACCCGGGCCGGAGGAGCGGTGACCGGAACACTGTGGGGGCAGCAGTACAGACATACAGCCTCCAGCCATACACTGTATATGGCTGGAAGCTGTATGTCTGTGGGGTGGGGGAACTGCTGACCTAATGTGGGGGGGAGCTGCCTACAAATGTGTGTGTGTGTGGGGGGGGGGGGGGAGCTGCCTAATATTGGGGGGGAGCTGCCTAATATTGTGGTGGGGGGGGAGCTGCCTAATATTGTGGGGGGGGAGCTGGGAAGCTGCCTAATATTGTGGGGGGGGGGGAGCTGGGAAGCTGCCTAATATTGTGGGGGGGGGGAGCTGCCTAATATTGTGTGGGGGGGGGAGCTGCCTGATATTGTGGGGGGGGGGGGGGAAGCTGCCTGATATTGTTGGGGGGAGCTGCCTAATATTGTGGGGGGAGCTGCCTGATATTGTGGGGGGGAGCTGCCTACAAATGTGGGGGGAGCTGCCTAATATTGTTGGGGGGAGCTGCCTGATATTGTGGGGGGGGGAAGCTGCCTGATATTGTGGGGGGGGGAAGCTGCCTGATATTGTTGGGGGGAGCTGCCTAATATTGTGGGGGGAGCTGCCTGATATTGTGGGGGGGAGCTGCCTACAAATGTGGGGGGAGCTGCCTAATATTGTTGGGGGGAGCTGCCTAATATTGTTGGGGGGAGCTGCCTAATATTGTGGGGGGAGCTGCCTGATATTGTGGGGGGGAGCTGCCTACAAATGTGGGGGGAGCTGCCTAATATTGTTGGGGGGAGCTGCCTAATATTGTTGGGGGAAGCTGCCTAATATTGTTGGGGGGAGCTGCCTGATATTGTGGGGGGGGGGAGCTGCCTAATATTGTTGGGGGGAGCTGCCTAATATTGTGTGGGAACTGCCTACTATTGTTGGGGGGAGCTGCCTACTATTGTGGGGGAACTGCTGACCTAATGTGGGGGGAGCTGCCTAATATTGTTGGGGGGAGCTGCATAATATTGTGTGGGAACTGCCTACTATTGTTGGGGGGAGCTACCTACTATTGTGGGGAACCTGCCTACTATTGTGGGGGAAATGCTGACCTGATTTGGGAACCTGCCTACTGTTGTGGGGGAGCTGCCTACTATTGTGGGGGAGCTGCCTACTATTGTGGGGGAGCTGCCTACTATTGTGGGGGAACTCCCGACCTAATGTGGGGGAGCTGGCAATCTAATGTGGGGGAATCTAATCTAATGAGCGGAGTGCTGCATTTTACCAGAAGACGGGGAGAAGTCATTTTCGGTATCGGTTTCGGCCGGACATTTTTTTTTATTTCGGTTTCGTTTCGGTTCTGAAATTTCCATTTCGGTGCACCTCTAGTGTTAACCCTTTTGGTGTTTCACAGGAATAGCAGCAAAATGAAGGAGAAAATTCAAAATCTTCATTTTTTTAAACTCGCATGTTTTTGAATTTTCACAAGGAGTAAAAGGAGAAAAAGTCCCCCAAAATTTGTAACCCAATTTCTCTCGAGTAAGGAAATATCTAATTTGTGTATGTAAAGTGTTCGGCGGGAGTAGTAGATGGCTCAGAAGGGAAGGAGCGACAATGAGATTTTGGAGAGTGTTTTTTTTCTTAAATGGTTTTGGAGGGCATGTCACATTTTTGAAGCCCCTATGGTGCCAGAACAAAAAAAAAACAACATGGCATACTATTTTGAAAACTACACCCCTCAAGGAACGTAACAAGGGGTACAGTAAGCCTTAACACCTCACAGGTTTTTCACTAAAATGCTGGTTTTCCCCCAAATTTTACATTTTTACAATAAATAGGAGAATAATAGGAGGTAATAGGAGAAAGCGCCTCCCAAAATTTGTAACCCCATCTCTTCTGAGTATGGAAATACCCTATGTGTGGATGTCAAGTGCACTGCGGGTGCACTACAATGCTCAGAAGAGAAGAAGTCACATTTTGCTTTTGGAAAGCAAATTCAGCTGAAATGGTTTTTGGGGGGCATTTCACATTTAGGAACACCCTATGGTGCCAGAACAGCAAAAAAAAAACAAAAAAAAAAAAAACACATGGAATACTATGGAAACTACAAAGGGTACAGTGAGCCTTAACAGATTTCTGCTAAATTTGGATGTGAAAATGAAAATTTTTATTTTTTTCACTAAAATGCTGGTGTTACCCCAAGTTTTTCATTTTCACAAGGGGTAATAGGAGGTAAAGCCTCCCAAAATGTGTAACCCCATTTCTTCTGAGCATAGAATTACCCCATATGTGGATGTAAAGTGCTCTGCGGGCGAACTACAATGCTCAGAAGAAAAGGAGAGCCATTGAGCTTTTGGAGAGAGAATTTGGTTGGAGGCCATGTTTGTTTACAAAGTGTTTGACAGATCTTTGGAACAGTGGGCTGTGCAAATGAAAATTTTTATTTTAAAGAATAATGGAATTTGATTATAATTGTAACCCTTTAGTGTAACATTTGGCAGTTGATTAGAAGTCTTATGCAATGTCTATAATGGTTACTGTGTGCCAAATGGTCAGCGCTATCCTGTGGAAAAAAATGCACTATGTGGACAAAAGAAATGTTCCAAATCAGTACTGTGTAGTGATCTTCTCCTGTAAAAAAGGCAGTGCAGTAGCAGTACACCGACATGGAGAAATAAAAGTATTTTGGCTGCTACTGTAAGGTAGAAAATGTGACTATGTCCCCCTCACCCGTTGTTGGGCCTCTCTGTTTTCCTCCAGCAGCGCTGCGAGCCGTGACAGGTAGTTGTCAGTGAGACATGCTGACCTGTACAGCGAGTGCTGTGGGGAGCGGAGGCTTCATCCGGGCAGGATCTCGTGTCAAAGAAGGTGCGCTCCTTCTTTGATGATCCCCTTGAGCAGTTTACATTAATTACCCTTTTAGCAATCAGTGACGGATAACTACGGCTGCATCCTCAGAAACCAGCACCAATCTACAGGAGCGGACCTTCTTTGACACAAGATCCTGCCCAGTGAAGCCTCCACTCCCTGCAGCATTCACTATACAGGTCAGTGCATCTCACTGACAACTACCTGTCACGGCTCGCTGTGCTGCCGAAGGAAACCAGCAAGGCCCAACAACGGGTGAGCGGGACATCCTCCAGTTTTCTACTTTACAGAAACAGCCAAAAGACTTGCATTTCTACATACAGGAGCACCGCTACAGCACAGAGTGCTGCACCTATAAACTTCACTGCCTTTTCTACAGGAGAATATTGGAGCACAAAGCGCTCAGCACCGCTACACATTAGTGATTTGGAACATTTCTTTTGTCCACAGGAACATTGCCACATAGGGCATTTTTTTTCCACAGGATTACAACACAGTGCATAGAACTGACCATTTGGCACAAAGTAACCATTATAGACATTGGATAAGATTGCCACATGTTACACTAAGGGGTTACTCTCTTTATCAAATTCCATTATTCTTTTAGTTCATTGATATATTTGATATTTTTAATACTATTATTTATTATTGTATATATATATATATATATATATATATATATATATATATATACACACACACACGTGTGTGTGTGTGTGTGTGTGTGTGTGTAGGAGGCAAATGCAAGGGCCCTCCGCCACATCTCCTTTCGCCAAAATTCTGTTTTATCACACAGTACAAATAAATTAATTATTATTAAATATATGGTTCAATCTTGATTTTCCAATTTTCCTTACTCCTTTCTTTTTCCCCTTTCTCTCCCTTGTGTGGCAGCAACCAGGTGAGGTGTACAAAGACAAGTGTTTCTTGCCTACAGTCAAGCATGGTGGTAGTAGTGTCATCATCTGGGGCTGCATGAGTGCTGCTGAGACCTGGGAGCAACAGTTCATCGAGGGAACATGAATGCAACATGTACTATAACATACTTGGAGACTGCAAGGCAGTATTTCAACATGAGCGACATAGTGAGCCCATGTTATTAAACAAAAGCGAGACCAATGGTTGGAGGGCAATTTTACAATATATTACTAATAGATCACCATAGGTAATCCAATAAAGGCCCTGCAGATCCCAACCACGAAAACTAAAATATATTCAAGACTTTAATGTGCAGGTCCAAAAATAATAAAGTGCAAAGAAGGAAAAATCACACATTAAAAACACTGTGTGCTCCTAACCAAAACATTTAGAATCATCATGGGCTCAGCCAGCTCCACCATAGTTCTCAACTTGTAGGAGACACACCCAGGTTCATGTCTCTTAACTAATATTTGTTAGGGCACACAGCTATTTAAAACCGTAACACTGCCCCCCCCCCCCCCCCAACGTTTCACCACTAAGTGGCTTTGTCAAGAGGCAAATGGGCAATGGCGACCAGAAACGCCAGCCAGACCTTTTAACACCTTCTATTATGATGTCATAATTCATTGCTCTAATCAGAAGCAACTCCCATCAGGCAGTGTGATAATCACACCAATCAGCAATTGTTGTGGCATAAATGGCAGATTCAACAGCCAACCATAACACTTATTTACTTGCCACTAGTTGTCTGCCACGTATCTCTTTCTTATAGGAGTCAGTTCGGACTTCCGGCACTGACATCACTGGTAAACACTGTGCAGAATAAACTGCGCACGGACTTAGAATGTATGTGTGTCTAAGTGCCGTACCACGCATGCGCGCGAGTCCGAGGTGCTCACTCCAGGCTGCGCGAAAACATAGCCAACGGCTTCAAGGGTTCATAGATGTACACATATTCACAGTGTCTGCGCAGTAGTTTCTGGTCGCCATTGCCCATTTGCCTCTTGACAAAGCCACTTAGTGGTGAAATGTTGGGGGGGGGGGGCAGTGTTATGGTTTTAAATTGCTGTGTGCCCTAACAAATAGTAGTTAAGAGACATGAACCTGGGTGTGTCTCCTACAAGTTGAGAACTATGGTGGAGCTGGCTGAGCCCATGATGATTCTAAATGTTTTGGTTAGGAGCACACAGTGTTTTTAATGTGTGATTTTTCCTTCTTTGCACTTTATTATTTTTGGACCTGCACATTAAAGTCTTGTATATATTTTAGTTTTCGTGGTTGGGATCTGCAGGACCTTTATTGGATTACCTATGGTGATCTATTAGTAATACATAGTGAGCCCAAACACATCTCCAAGACAACCTTCTTGATAAATAAGCTGAGGGCAAAGGATATGGCCTGGCCAAGCATTTCTCCAGACCTAAACCCTATGGATCATCTATGGGGCATCTTTAAATGAAAAGTGGGGGAGCACAAGGTCTCTAACATATATTAGCATTGTGATGTCATCATCGAGAAGTGGAAGAGGACTCCAGTGGCAACTTGTGAAGCTCTGGTGAACTCCATTGCCAAGAAGCTTAAAGGGTAGCTCCCACCATCACTTTTTTTTTTTCTGTCCTGTCCCTGCCTATTACCCATCTATCCCTAACCCCCTCTCTGCCTTTAATTTTTTTTTTTTACATATTAAAAATGCCTTTTTGTCTGCCTGGTAGTGTGCTCACTACCAGGCAGACTTCCCCAGCAGGCACCACGTCACTGATGCCTGCTGGGGCTGACACTTCCGCCCGTAGTTCACCTATACAGGGTGCCTCCAGCTGTTTCCCCACTGCAACTCCCAGCTTGCCCTGACATCTATTGGCTGTCAGGGTATGCTGGGAGTTGTAGTGGGGAAACAACTGGAGGCATACTGTATAGGTGAACACCGTGGTGGCCGCACATCCCGCTCCCCGCCGAGCAGCTGGCAAACCCCCCCCCCTCTGGCCCCGTCGTGCCGCTCAACTCCCTCCCCACCCCACCTTAGTTCACCTATTCAGTGTCCCTCCAGCTGTTTCCCCACTACAACTCCCAGCTTGCCCTGACATCTATTGGCTGTCAGGGCATGCTGGGAGTTGTAGTGGGGAAACAAATGGAGGCCTACTGTATAGCCCGCAACCCCCCTGGCCCCGCTGCGCAGCTCAACCCACTACTCCCCCTCCCTCTGCAAAAGCATAAGCATTGAAAACAGTCACATTGAGAATTTTACCTGTCGCCGGGAGCCGGGGCCGGCGTGCAAGGCCAGGGAGCTTGCGCACGTCCTCTTCCTTCAAATCGCTCGCTCCCGCCGGCCTGATTGACAGGCGGGAGCGAGCACCGCAGTGAATGAATTCCGACTCGTTGCCAGGCTTCAACGAGTCGAAATTCATTATTGACGTCACTGCCGAATTCATTCGGCCACTAGGAGGGTGACCCCTAGTGGCCGAATTTAAAAGTGATTTTAAACTGTTTTAAAATCACTTTTTTTAATTAAAGTATATTAGAGATATGTTGTAGTACTTAAGTACTACAACATATCATTTTTTTGATTTCATGACAGTGCCCATTTAAAGAAAAAATGACAGCTATTTATCCTGCATTAAACCCAGTATACTGGGTTATACTGCAGGTAAAGAGTTTTAAAACGGGAGGTTACTCATATTTTTTCATGAAGCCTTTTGCTGATTTCTGCCCAGGTATCATTCTGTAGCTATTGCACAGCCTTGTGCAATGGAGGCAGGGAGCTGGCTCATCCAGCTCACATACCTCATCAATATAATATTCCCCTAGTGGCCCTGCCCCCTTCCTAAATATGCTTATATATTCACTCTCACATCTGCAACATAAGAGTCTGGGGGCGGAAAGAGATTAGCGCTCTCCCCCTAAGAGCAGAGCATAGGCGCCGGTACCTCTTGGCTGCCGGGTGTAGCGAGGTGCAGTGTGCCCCCCTCCCCTGACTGAAGATGTTAGCATATTTAGGAAGGGGGCAGAGGCAAAGGGAAATATTGATGAGGCAGGAAATATTGATGAGGTATTTTTTGTTAAATTTGTGCCATTCACCATAAGGGATCATTAACATTAGGGCTGCAACAAACAATTATTTTCAAAATTGATTAATCTATTCATCAGGAAAAAACTGCAAAATTACAAAAAAAAGTTTTTTTTGGTTTAACATTAATACATTAATTTAGTTATGCACATTAGGCATATAAAACAGGTAGAAACAACTTTAAATAAGAAAATGAGCAAAATGAACAAACTTAAACTTCATACAAGGTATACATCAACAAAGTATGAAAGGAAGGGCTTACGTGAAGCACTATGTGATGAAAAGAAAACAGAAGTGTATAGTCACTCCTTATGCGACTATAGGAAGCCAATTCTATATACTTCGGTGCACGGTTCATGGCCTTTTTTCTCCTTGACTTTATCCATCTCCTCCACAGCAATCCGGTCTGAGAAAGGTCCAGTTTATACCAAAAGGTTACATTTGGTTTATGTAAATAGGATTGCTAATAAAGCTTTGCACATATTAAATGCAAGTGGATTGCCAAGTTATCTTCTTTATATCTTCTTTATAGGATTGTGAGTAAGTTAGACATAAATACGTTATATATATTTTTTTTTTAACTTTATACTTTTCATGTCCCCATAGGGAACTAATTATAACAATCAATAGTAATATTGGCGTTCTTTTCCTCTGGTCTGTCTTCTAGAAGACCAGAGAAGTAGATTACTGGAGACGGCCAGGAGGCAGATGAAGGCCCCTCCAGTGGCCATTTTGACTCATCAGACCCCTGTGATCACAGGAGGTCTGATTAGTCCTCCTGAGCCTGAATAATGGCACAATCAGTATTGATCATGGCATCTGAAGGGATGTCTGCCATTATCAGCTCCTGCGGTCAATTCATGTACAGGACGTAAATGTACGTTCTGTCGCGGTAAGTACCGGGAGACCAGGACTTACAATTATGTCCATTGTTGTGAAAGGGTTAAAGGGGTACTCCGCCCCTAGACATCTTATCCCCTATCCAAAGGATAAGGGATAAGATGTCTGATCGCAGGGGTACCGCCGCTAGGAACCCCCGCAATCTCTCCTGCAGCACCACAGTCATCTGATGACTGGCGATGCAGGGGCCAGAGCATTGTCATGTCCCCACCCTCTTGTGACATCACGGCCCGCCCTCTAAATGCAAGTCTATATTTTAATAATAAAAAAGGTAAAGTTAATTGTGGTTCAACAGAATTATTTAAAAAAAGTAATAAAACTCTGTTACAGAAATCTTGGCCCACTCCTCATAAACTAACTGCTGCAGCTGTTAAAGGTGTGAAGGGTGCCTTCTCTAGACTGAATGTTTTACCTTGTTTCACATGTTTAATATAATTTAGATCAAGACTCATAAAAGGCCACTTTAGAAAAGTCCAAAGTTTTGCTCTTAACCCTTCTTGGATGTTTCTAGCTGTGTGTTATGGGTCATAACCCTGTTGGAGGACCTGTGACCTGCAACCGAAACTAGGCTGTCTGAAACTAGGCAGCATATTTCGCTCCAGAATGCCTTCATATTTGAGGTTTTATTGTGCCCTGTAGAGATTCGAGGCACCCTCAACTTCAAAATGCAGCAAAGCAACTTCAAAACTTAACAGTAGGTACAGTGAGTAAATTAATTACGGTAATCTGTTTAGACTGTTATTTTGGTCTAAATTTGTTGCAGGAAAACTTGCAGGCTGGCCCTGTGCAACTTTTTCCGAGACATTTGATTTAGAATGTTTACATTTCCTGATCATTAAGAGGGTAATTTATCAAAACCTGTGTAGAGGAAGAGTGGTGGAGTTGCCCATGGAAATCAGATCGCTTCTTTAACTTTTAAAGAGGCCTGTGAAAAATGAAAGAAGGAATCTGATTGGTTGCTATGGGCAGCTACACCAGTCTTCCTCTGCACAAGTTTTGATAAATATCCCCCTAAGTGTTCATATTTAGATCACATTGTGCAGTGGTCATTAATTTGTCTCACAAAAGTAACACGGCCAGATTTAGAAGTTATCACAGGGCAATTCAACCCTGCTCTTTATAACTCTATGCAACAACTGTATTAACCCCTTGAGGACGCAGCCCATTTGGGCCTTAAGGACGCAGACAATTTTATTTTTACGTTTTCATTTTTTCCTCCTCGCCTTCAAAAAAATCATAACTCTTTTATATTTTCATCCACAGACTAGTATCAGGGCTTGTTTTTTGCGTGACCAGTTGTCCGTTGTAATGCAATCACTCACTTTACCTTAAAATGTATGATGCAACCAAAAAAATACTATTTGTGTGGGGAAATTAAAAAGAAAACGCAATTTTTCTAATTTTGGAAGGTTTTGTTTTCACGCCGTACAATTTATGGTAAAAATGACATGTGTTTTTTATTCTTTGGGTCAATACGATTAAAATGATACCCATGATAACATACTTTTCCATTACTGTTGCGCTTAAAAAAAATCACAAACTTTTTAACCAAATTAGTACGTTTAAGATCCCCCTAATTTGAAGACCTATAACTTTTTCATTTTTCCGTATAAGCGGCGGTATGAGGGCTCATTTTTTGCGCCGTGATCTGTACTTTTTATTTATACCATATTTGCTTATATAAAACTTTTAATACATTTTTTCTAAAAAAAAAATTGGAATCAAATGTTATAAAAAAGCAGCTATTTTGGACTTTTTTTTTTACGTTCACGCCGTTCACCGTGCGGTATCATTAACATTTTATTTTAATAGTTCAGATATTTATGCATGCGGCGATACCAAGTATGTATATAAAATATTGTTTGAACACTTTTCGGGGTTGAAATAGAGAAAATGGGACAATTTACGTTTTTATTGGGGGAGGGGGGTTTTCACATTTTTTTTACTTTCTTTTTTTACTTTAATTTTTACACTTTAATAGTCCCCATAGGGGACTATTTAAAGCAATCATTCGATTGCTAATCCTGTTCAGTGCTATGTATAGGACACAGCACTGATCAGCATTATCGGTCATCTTCTGCTCTGGTCTGCGGGAAGGCAGGTGAGGGGACCTCTGGCTGCCGTGCTGGATGATCGGCAGCGGCAGCGCTGCGGGCAATCCGATCATCCAATTAAGTGACCGCGATGCTGCAGCTGCCGTGATCTGTATTGATCACGGCATCTGAGGGATTAATGGCAGACATCCACGGGATCGCGGATGTCCGCCATTACTGACGTTTCCCTGGCTGCGATCAACAGCCGGGACCTGCCGCCCATGATCCGGGCATCGTTCCGATGCTCGCGGTTATGCTTAGGACATAAATGTACATCCTGGTGCGTTAAGTATCGCATCACCAGGACGTACATTTAAGTCCTTCGTCGTTAAGGGGTTAAAGGGGTACTCTGGTGGAATTTTTTTTTTAAATCAACTGGTGCCAGAAAGTTAAACAGATTTGTAAATTACTTCTATTAAAAAATCTTAATCCTTTCAGTACTTATTAGCTGCTGAATACTACAGAGGAAATTATTTTCTTTTTGGAACACAGTGCTCTCTGCTACCATCACAAGCACAGTGCTCTCTGCTGACATATCTGTCCATTTTAGGAACTGTAGGATTTTCTCCTACTCTGGACAGTTCTTAAAATGGACAGAGATGTCAGCAGAGAGCACTGTGCTCATGATGTCAGCAGAGCTCTGTGTTCCAAAAAGAAAATAATTTCCTCTGTAGTATTCAGCAGCTAATAAGTACTGGAAGGATTAAGATTTTAATTTAGAAATCTGTTTAACTTTCTGGCACCCTTTAATGCCTTAAATAGTGCTTTCAGTTCCTGAAAGTTTGAGGAATGAAGACAGGTTTCTGCAGACCATATACCTTAATAAGAGTGACCTGGGACATGTGCCCCCCAAACTTGCAGACTTGCGTCTGTCGTAACCATTATTGTTGAAAGAGAATCCAGGCAACTCTGTGCATCAGGTTCTCTTTACTTATCCACCATTTCAAGGATTTCCTTACTTGAGGAATGACGATCATCTTTTTCTCCAGAATGAATTGAGAATTATTGCAAACCTTGAAAATTTGACTTTGTAGAGTGCAAAAGTGACTTTGACTGAAGGCTGCATCATTAACCCCTTAACAACGCAGGCCGTAAATGTATGTCCTGGTGTGGTGGTACTTAAAGCACCATGATGTACATTTACGTCCTATACATGACCACGTGCATTGGAGCAATGCTTGGGTCATGAGCGGCAGGTCCCAGCTGCTGATAGCAGCCAGGGACCCGCCGGTAATGGACTACATCTGCGATCACGTGGATGTCTTCCATTAACCTCTCAGATGCAGTGATCAATACAGATTCCACGGAGATCCGATCATCCAGAACGGCAGACGGAGGTCCCCTCACCTTCCTCCGCTGCCTTCCACAGGTCTTCTACTCTGGTCTGAGATTGAGCAGACCAGAGCAGAAGATGACCGATAACACTGATCAGTGCTATGCCCTATGCATAGCACTGAACAGTATTAGCAATCGAATGATTGCTATAAATAGTCCTCTATTGGGACTACTAAAGTGTAAAAATAAAAGTAAAAAATAAAAGTAAAAAAATTAGAAAAATGCCCTCCCCCAATAAAAATGTAAACTTTGCGTTTTTCCCCATTTTACCCCCAAAAAGTGTAACATTTTTTTTTTATAAACATATTTGGTATTGCCGCGTGCATAAATATCCGATCTATTAAAAAATAATGTTAATTATCCAGTACGGTGAACGGTGTGAACGTTAAAAAAAACAAAAAAAAATACAAAATTTCTGCTTTTTTATAACATTTTATTCCAAATAAAATTGATAAAAAAATGTATTAAAAGTTTTCTATATGCAATTGTGGTATCAAAAAAAATTACAGATCACGAAGAAAAAAAAATGAGCCCTCATACCGCCGCTAATACAGAAAAATAAAAAAGTTATAGGTAAGCAAAATAGAGGGATGTTAACCCCTTCACGACGAGCGACGTACATGTACGGCGCCACAAAGTGTCACTTGGCGCGCGGCGACGTACATGTACGTCGCGGGGTTCCGGGAGCGCCGCGTCACCGGTAGCGGTGATCGGACCGGGATGACTGCTGTTATCTAACAGCAGGCATCCCGGCACATCGCCGAGGGGGGGTCCTCAATTCAGACCTGCGATCTGCGCGATTCCGGGTCATACGGGTCACTGGTGACCCGGAAAATAAGAGGGATCGGGGGTGTCCGAGACACCCTCGATCCACCTAAAGGGATAGGAGTTTGGTGGCAGGGGTGCCACCCCTCCTATCCCTGCTATTGGTCGGCCGAGCGACCGACCGATAGCAGACTGGGGGAGGGGGGGTTAAAGTTCGGTTCCCCCGCTTTGCCCACCTGTCGGTGTCTGGGCAAAACGGGGGAACCGTCCAGGGAAGGGCGGCGCCGAAGGTCCCTACCTGGATCCCGGATCCCCGTTCGCGATCCTCCCCCACGTGCGGCGGCGGCAGCAATACTTCCGGGTCCTGCTAGGTGAGTTGTTGCCTGGCAACATCCGGAGGGCCACAGATTACAGTGGTCTCTAAACCGTGGCCCTCCAGATGTTGCAAAACTACAACTCCCAGCATGCCCAGACAGCTGTTTGCTGTGTGGGCATGCTGGGACTTGTAGTTTTGCAATATTTAGAGGGGTTCAGGATGTAGATCACTAAGTGGTCTCAAACTGTAGCCCTCCAGATGTTGCAAAACTACAACTCTCAGCATGCCCAGACAGCAGTTTGCTGTCTGGGCATGGTGCGAGTTGTAGTTTTGCAACATCTGGAGGGCCACAGTTTTGAGACCACTGGACAGTGATTTACAACCTGAACCCCTCTAAATCTTGCAAAACTACAACTCCCAGCATTCAGGAACAGCATAAGGCTGTCTTGGCATGCTGGGAGTTGTACTTGCGTGCCTCCAGCCATTGCATAACTACATCTCCCAGCATGCCCTGGAGGCACACTGGTTGGAAAATACTGAGTTAGGTCATAGAACTTAACTCAAGGTTTTCCATCCAGTGCGCCTCCAGCTGTTGCAAAACTACAACTCCCAGCATGCATGGTCTGTCAGTGCATGCTGGGAGTTGTAGTTTTGACCCCACTCCCGTGTGAATGTACAGGCTACATTCACACTGGCGGCAGATTACAGTGATTTCCCCGCTACAAATTTGAGCTGCGGGAAATTTTTCGCCGCAGCTCAAACTCCTAGCGGGAGTGTAATCCGCCGCCAGTGTGAATGTAACCTAAAAACACTACACTACACTAACATAAAATAAAGAGTAAAACACTACATATACACACGTACACTGCCCCCCCCCCCCCCACCCCACCACCCCCCTTCCCCAATAAAAATGAAAAACGTATTGTATGGCAGTGTTTCTAAGATGGAGCCTCCAGCTGTTGCAAAACAAAAACTCCCAGCATTTCTGGACAGCAATTGACTGTCCAAGCATGCTGGGAGTTTAGCAACAGCTGGAGGCACCCTGATTGGGAATCACTGGCATAGAATACCCCTATGTCCACCCCTATGCAAGTCCCTAATTCAGGCTTCAAATGCGCATGGCGCTCTCACTTTGGAGCCCTGTCGTATTTCAAGGCAACAGTTTAGGGCCACATATGGGGTATCGCCGTACTCGGGAGAAATTGCCTAACAAATTTTGGGGGGCTTTTTCTCCTTTTACCCCTTATGAAAAGGAACAGTTGGGGTCTACACCAGCATGTTAGTGTAAAAAAATAATTTTTACACTAACATGCTGGTGTTGCCCTATACTTTTCATTTTCACAAGAGGTAAAAGGGAAAAACGCCCCCCAAAATTTGTAATGCAATTTCTCCCGAGTACGGAGATACCCCATATGTGGGCGCAAAGTGCTCTGGGGGCGCACAACAAGGCCCAGAAGGGAGAGTGCGCCATGTACATTTGAGGTGATTTGCACAGGGGTGGCTGATTGTTACAGCGGTTCTGACAAACGCAAAAAAAAAAAAAAACACCCACATGTGACCCCATTTTGGAAACTACACCCCTCACGGAATGTAATAAGGGGTGCAGCAAGCATTTACACCCCACAGGTGTCTGACGGATCTTTGGAACAGTGGTCCGTGAAAATGAAAAATTTTGCACAGCCCACTGTTCCAAAGATCTGTCAGACATCAGTGGGGGGGGGGGGGGGGGGGTAAATGCTCACTGTACCCCTCATTACATTCTGTGAGGGGTCTAGTTTCCAAAATGATATGCCATGTGGGGGTTATTTTGCTGTTCTGGCACCATAGGGGCTTCCTAAATGCGACATGCCCCCCCGAGCAAAATTTGCTCTCAAAAAGCCAAATATGACGCCTTCTCTTCTGAGCATTGTAGTTCGCCCGCAGTGCACTTCAGGTCCACTTATGGGGTACCTCCATACTCAGAAGAGATGGGGTTTCAAATTTTGGGGGATCTTTTCTGCTATTAACCCTTTAAAAAATGTGATATTTGGGGGAAAACCAACATTTCAGTGAAATTATATATTTTTTTTTTTACATATGCAAAAGTCGTGAAACACCTGTGGGGTATTAAGGCTCACTTTATTCCTTGTTATGTTCCTCAAGGGGTCTAGTTTCCAAAATGGTATGCCATGTGTTTTTTTTTGCTGTTCTGGCACCATAGGGGCTTCCTAAATGCGACATGCCCCCCAAAAACCATTTCAGAAAAACGTACTCTCTAAAATCCCCTTGTCGCTCCTACGCTTCTGAGCCCTCTACTGCGCCCGCCGAACACTTTACATAGACATATGAGGTATGTGCTTACTCAAGAGAAATTGGGCTACAAATATAAGTATACATTTTCTCCTTTTACCCCTTGTAAAAGTTAAAAAATAGGGTCTACAAGAACATGCGAGTGTAAAAAATGAAGATTTTGAATTTTCTCCTTCACTTTGCTGCTTTTCCTGTGAAACACCTAAAGGGTTAAAACATTTACTGAATGTCATTTTGAATACTTTGGGGGGTGCAGTTTTTATAATGGGGTCATTTATGGGGTATTTCTAATATGAAGACCCTTCGAATCCACTTCAAACCTGAACTGGTCCCTGAAAAATTGCGAGTTTGAAAATTTTGGGAAAAATTGGAAAATTGCTGCTGAACTTTGAAGCCCTCTGGTGTCTTCCAAAAGTAAAAACTCGTCAATTTTATGATGTAAACATAAAGTAGACATATTATATATGTGAATCCAAAAAAAAAATTATTTGTAATATCCATTTTCCTTACAAGCAGAGAGCTTCAAAGTTAGAAAAATGCTAAATTTTACATTTTTTCATCAAATTTTGGGATTTTTCACCAAGAAAGGATGCAAGTTTCCACAAAAATTTACCACTATGTTAAAGTAGAATATGTCACGAAAAAACTATCTCAGAATCAGAATGATAACTAAAAGCATTCCAGAGTTATTAATGTTTAAAGTGACAGTGGTCAGATTTGCAAAAAAGGGCTTTGTCCTAGAGGTGAAAATGGGCTCCGTCTTTAAGGGGTTAAACGCACTAATTTGGTTAAAAAGTTTGCAATTTTTTTTAAGCAGTATAATAATAGAAAAAGTATGTAATAATGGGTATCATTTTAATCGCATTAACCCACAGAATAAAAAAAAAACAGGTCTATTTTACCATACAGTGTACAGCATGAAAACAAAAACTTCCAATATTTGCAAAATAGATGTTTTCTTATCAATTTCCCCACACAAATAGTATTTTTTTTTTGTTGCGCCATGTTTTATGGTAAAATGAGTGATGTCATTACAAAGGACAACTGTTTGTGCAAAAGACAAGCCCTCATACTAGTCTGTGGATGAAAATATAAAAGAGTTATGATTTTTAGAAGGCAAGGAGGAAAAAACGAAAATGTAAAAATAAAATTGTCCTTAAGGGTTAAACAAGGGGAGCCCAATGTATTTTTTCTTTTTGAAAATTATTATGAGTACAGTGGTCCCTTAACCTGTTGGGGACGAAGGGCGTATGCATACGCTCTTGCGTCCTGGTACTTAAGGACGAAGGGCGTATTCATATGCCCGTGGGAATTTCGGTCCCCGCCGCGGGGACTACTGATATCAATCAGCAGGCACCCCGCGCAAATGCCTAGGGGGTCATCAGACGCCCCATGTCGGCGATCGGCGCAAATCACAAGTGAATTCACACTTGCGATTTGCGCCGATTCCGTGTCATTACGGGTCTATGGTGACCCGGAATATAAGGGGGATCGCGGTTGTCTAAGACACCCATGATCCCCCTGAAGGGATAGGAGTGAGGTGGCAGGGGTGCCACCCCACCTATCCCTGCTATTGGTGGTCTAGACACGACCACCAATAGCAGATCGGTGGGCGGGGGGGGGGGGTTTACTTTTGTTTTCCCCGTCCTGCTCACCCACAATAGGCGGGGCAGAACGGGGAACCGAAGGGGACCGGGCGCCGGCGTCAACTTACCCGTCCGGAGGCAGCGGAGCGACAGTGATCGGCGGGCAGCAGAAGAGGACGGCTCCCTGGATCCGACAGAAGCCGGTAAGTTGCCTAGCAACATCTGGGGGGCTACAGTCTGAGACCATTATACAGTGGTCTCTAACCTGTAGCCCTCCAGATGTTTCAAAACTACAACTCCCAGCATGCCCAGACAGCAGTTTGCTGTTTGGGCATGCTGGAATATGTAGTTTTGCAACAGCTGGAGGACTGCAGTTTGAGACCATTATACAGTGGTCTCTAAACTGTATCCCTCCAGATCTTGCAAAACTACAACTCCTAGCATGCCCAAACAGCTCTTTGCTGTCTGGGCATGCTGGGATTTGTAGTTTTGCAACATCTGGAGGGTCACAGTTTGGAGATCACTGGGCAGTGGTCTATAAACTGTAGCCCTCCAGATGTTGCAAAACTACAAATCCCAGCATGCGCAGACAGCAAACAGCTGTGTCGGCATGCTGGAAGTTGTAGTTATGTATCTCCAGCTATTGCATAACTACATCTCCCAGCATGCCCTTCGGCGATCAGTACATGCTGGGAGTTGTAGTTTTGCAACAGCTGAAGGTTTTCCAACCAGTGTGCCTACAGCTGTTGCAAAAGTACAACTCCTCAGTCAGTACACGCTGGGAGTTGTAGTTTTGAAACAGCTGGAGGTTTGCGCCCCCATGTGAACGTACAGGGTACATTTACACGGGCAGGTTTAGTGTAAAAAAAAAATGTTTTACACTAACATGCTGGTGGAGCCCCATACTTTTTATTTTCACAAGCAGTAAAAGAAAAAAAAGACCCCCAAAATTTGTAACGCAATTTCTCCTGAGTACGGAAATACGCCATATGTGGGTGTATAATGCTCTGTGGGCGCACAACAAGGCTCAGGAGTGAGAGCGCACCATGTAAATTTGAGGCCTAAATTGGTGATTTGCACAGGGGTGGCTGATTTTACAGTGGTTCTGACATAAATGCAAAAACATAAATACCCACATGTGACCCCATTTTGGAAACTACACCCCTCAAGGAACTTGACAAGGGGTATAGTGAGCCTTAACACCCCACAGGTGTTTGACGAATTTTCATAAAATTTGGATGGGAAAATGAAAAAAAAAAAAAAAAAAAAAGGTTTTCACTAAAATGCTGGTGTTACCCGAAATTTTTCATTTTGACAAGGGAAAATTGGAAAAAGGCCCCCAAAATTTGTAACCCCATTTGTATGCCCCATATGTGGATGTAAAGTGCTCTGCTGGCGCACTACAATGCTCAGAATAGAAGGAGCGCCAATGGGATTTTGAAGAGAAAATTTGTCCGGAATTGAAGGCCATGTGTGTTTACAAAGCCCCCATAGTGCCAGAACAATGGACCCCCCCACATGTGACCCCATTTTGAAAACTACACCCCTATGTAATGTATTAAGGGGTTCAGTGAGCATTTACACCCCACAGGTGTCTGACAGATTTTTGGAACAGTAGTCCGTGAAAATGAAAAATGTAATTTTTCATTTGCACAGCCCACTGTTCCAAACATCTGTCAAACGCCAGTGGGGTGTAAATACTCACTGCACCCCTTATTAAATTCTGTGAGGGGTGTAGTTTCCAAAATGGGGTCACATGTGGGGGTTCCACTGTTCTGGCACCACGGGGGGGCTTTGTAAACGCACATGGCCCCTAACTACCATTCCAAACGAATTTGCTTTCCAAAAGCCCAATGGCGCTCCTCTTCTGAGCATTGTAGTGCGCCAGCAGAGCATTTTACATCCTAACATGGGGTATTTCCATACTCAGAAGAGATGGGGTTACAAATTTTGGGGGGCATTTTCTCCCATTACCTTTTGTAAAAATTGTAAATTTGGGGGGAAAAACCTGCACTTTAGTGAAAAAATTATTTTCTTCATTTACACATCCGATTTTAACGAAAAGTCGTCAAACACCTGTGAGGTGTTAAGGCTCACTGGACCCCTTGTTACGTGCCTTGAGGGGTGTAGTTTCCAAAATGGTATGCCATGTGGGGGGTTTTCTGCTGTTCTGGCACCATATGGGCTTCCTAAAGGTGACATGCCCCCCAAAAACCATTGCTGCAAAATTCACTCTCCAAAATCCCATTGTCGCTCCTTCCCTTCTGAGCCCTCTACTGCGCCCGCCGAACACTCGACATACACATATGAGGTATTTCCTTAATCTAGAGAAATTGGGTTACAAATTTTGGGGGTCTTTTTCTCCTATTACAGCTTTTAAAAATAAAAAATTGGGTCTACAAGAACACGAGAGTGTAAAAAATGACGATTTTGAATTTTCTCCTTCACTTTGCTGCTATTCCTGTGAAACACCTAAAGGGTTAACAAACTTACTGAATGTCATTTTGGATACTTTGAGGGGTGCAGTTTTTATAATGGGGTCATATGTGGGGTATTTCTAATATGAAGGCCCTTCAAATCCTCTTCAAAACAGAACTGGTCCCTGAAAAATTCAGATTTTGAAAATTTTGTGAAAAATTGTAAAATTGCTGCTGAACTTTGAAGCCCTCTGATGTCTTTCAAAAGTAAAAACATGTCAACTTTATGATGCAAACATAAAGTAGACATATTGTATTTGTGAATCAATATATAATTTATGTGGAATGTCTATTTTCCTTACAAGCAGAGAGCTTCAAAGTTAGAAAAATGCAAAATTTTCAAATTTTTCATCAAATTTTTGAATTTTTCACCAAGAAATGATGCAAGTATCGACGAAAATTTACCACTACCATAAAGTAGATTATGTCACGAAAAAACAATCTCGGAATCAAATTTATAAGTAAAAGCATCCCAGAGTTATTAATGCTTAAAGTGACAGTGATCAGATTTGCAAAAAATGCTCCCGTCCTTAGGGTCATAATGGGCTCCGTCCCCAAGGGGTTAACATACGATGGTAATTTGTTCCAAATGAACCATTGTTAGTTGAAACCATCGTATGTTGAGGGATCAGTGCAATGTAAAGTATAGGAAGTTATACTCACCTGTCCCCGCCGCTCCGGACCGTCACCGCTGCCCTGGATGTCGCCCTCCATCGCTGTTGCCGCATCCCCGGGGTGTCCCCGCCACTCCGGACCATCTCTGCTGGCCGGGATCGTCGCTCTTCATCGCCGTCATCACGTCGCTGCACACGCCGCTCCTATTGGATGACGGGACGGTGTGTGCGGCGACGTGATGACAACAAAGGAGAGCGACGTCCATGCAGAGGAGCCCGAAGAGGACGGTCCGGAACGTCGCGGACAGGTGAGTGACCATCACCGGACCACACTAGGCACTTTAAATGGCTATCCGCCAGCAGCTGAAGCAGTCTGCGCTGCCAGATAGCCGTTTATGCGATGGCCCCGACTCTGAGAGGCCATCGTATGTTGAAATTATCGTATGTCGGGGCCATCGCAGGTCAGGGGATCACTGTACTTGATTAATTAGGATAGAATGCAGATTCAGGGACTTATGATTTTATATGGGAGTCGGGAAGGAATTTTTCCTTTGTTAAGGGGCAATTGGCATCACTCTCATTTTGGATCTCTGGATCAAACAGTACGGTTATAGGTTGAACTTGATGGACTGTTTTCTTTTCAACCTTATAAACTATGTTACTTTACTGTTACTAAACAAAACTCCATATATACAGTCAGGGGCGGACTGACACGACTAAGGGCCCCCAGCAAGCCTCCACCCCTGGCCCCAACTCTGCCCCGCCCCTATTCCCGCCCAGTATGCATATGAATATTTGCCATAGAAAGGAATAGGGGGTGCAGTGCGCTTGAGGCTACGGGATATTTTGAGGGATGTCAATGCCAATCACCTTAACTACACTGAGGGGGAGATTTATCAAAACTTGTGCAGAGGAAAAGTTGTCCAGTTGCCCATAGAAACTAGTCAAATTGCTTCTCATTTTTCAGAGGCCTTTTCAAAAATGAAAGAAGCGATCTGATTAGTTGCTATGGGCAACCCAGCAACTTTTCTTCTGGACAGGTTTTGATGAATCTCCCCCCAAGTGCCTTAAAACACTGAACTCCTTTTTGTGCCAACTTGGGATCTCTGTCTGTGAAACCCAGTCCAACTTGGCTCCAGCCTCTAAGGGTACTCTGGTGGAAAACTTTTTTTTTTAAAACTGGTGCCAGGAAGTTAAACAGATTTGTTAATTACTTCTATTAAAAATTCTTCATCCTTCCAGTACCTATTAGCTGCTGTATACTACAGAGGAAATTCTCTTCTATTTGGCATTTCTTTTCTGTCACGACCATAGTGCTCTCTGCTGACACCTCTGTCCATTTTGGGAAATGTCCAGAGCAGCATATGTTTGCTATGGGGATTTTCTCCTGCTCTGGACAGTTCCAAAAATGGATAGAGGTGTCAGCAGAGAGCACTGTGGTTGTGACAGAAAAGAAATCCCAAATAGAAAAGAATTTGTTCTGTATTATACAGCTGCTAATAAGTACTGGAAGGATTATAAAATTTGAATAGAAGTAATTTAAATATCTGTTTAACTTTCTGGCACCAGTTGATTTAAAAAAATAAGTTTTCCACCGAAGTACCTGCCTTTCACCGCTCACTACATGATGGCACAGTCAGATATATAACTCATGTCTCTTACTGTACCATCATATAGTGAGCGGTGAAAGGCAGGTAGAAAATAGCCACTGGTCCATTTATAAGCCACATACTTTACCTTTTTTGCCCCTTGCTTGGGTGAGCTGAGGCCTCTTAGATTTATTACAGAAATAGCACAGCAGCACAGAGTATTTCTGGAGGGAAATGTAGTGAGGCAGACTGTCTGCCTAACTACAGTCCCTGCCAGAAATACTCTGTTCTGCTGGGAAGCCTACTCCATTTTCTACCTGCCTTCCATCACCCCCTATATGATGGCACAGTCAGAGATATAAGTTATATTTCACATACACAACTTATAAGTCAGGGAGCGGTGAAAGGCAGGTAGAAGATACATACAACTATGCAATTCATAAGTCACCCACCTGCCTGGCCAGGATACCCTCTTTATGTGTCCATGCAGATGCCGACTGAGAAAGCCAGCAGAGAGATCAGGGCACTTCTTCGGCAGGGCTCTGTACACTGAGGACAAGCAGGGCTCTGTACACTGAGGACAAGCGGGCCTCCATACACCGAGGACAAGCGGGCCACCATACACCGAGGACAAGCGGGCCTCCGTACACCGAGGACAAGCGGGCCTCCGTACACCGAGGACAAGCGGGCCTCCGTACACCGAGGACAAGCGGGCCTCCGTACACCGAGGACAAGCGGGCCTCCGTACACCGAGGACAAGTGAGGCAGACTGTCTGCCTAACTACAGTCTCTGCCAGAAATACTCTGTGCTGCTGGGAAGCCTACTCCATTTTCTACCTGCCTTCCATCGCCCCCCTATATGATGTCACAGTCAGAGATATAAGTTATATTTCACATACACAACTTATAAGTCAGGGAGCGGTGAAAGGCAGGTAGAAGATACATACAACTATACAATTCATAAGTCACCCACCTGCCTGGCCAGGATACCCTTTTTATGTGTCCATGCAGATGCCGACTGAGAAAGCCGGCAGAGAGATCAGGGCACTTCTTCGGCAGGGCTCTGTACACTGAGGACAAGCGGGGTTCCGTACACTGAGGACAAGCGGGGCTCCGTACACTGAGGACAAGCGGGGCTCCGTACACTGAGGACAAGCGGGGCTCCGTACACTGAGGACAAGCGGGGCTCCGTACACTGAGGACAAGCGGGGCTCCGTACACTGAGGACAAGCGGGGCTCCGTACACAGAGGACAAGCAGGGCTCCGTACGCTGAGGACAAGCAGGGCTCTGTGCGCTGAGGACAAGCAGGGCTCTGTACAAGAGAGGGAACGAGCAGTGCGGCGGGCGCACTGATTGGTGGCACAGTGAACTTCCAACGTGGCGCTACTGTGCTTAGACGTGAGGTCACGTCACCCCCATGGTGACGTGACCTCACGTCTAAGCGCAGCAGCGCCACGCCGGAGTTCAAAGCGCCTATCCCAGGCAGCCACTGCGGTTCTCTTACAGGGCTGCCGTGGCTGTGTGGGAGATTCCAAACAGCAGCCAGCAGCACCGTTCTCCGGGCCCAGATATGTTCCGGGCCCGATTGTCGCATGCAATTACATTTTTATTTATTTAATGTGGCAGGCAGCGGACAGTGGGCCCTTTTCCCGGCCGGGCCTTCGGACGAGGGCCGAATGGACCGGCCGGTCAGTCCGCCCCTGTACACAGTCCACTATTACCCCATACAGTGACCATATAATGGTAGATACAGACTCTGCAGACCATATTATATATATACATATATAAGTAGCACTGATTACAAAAATGTATAGAAAATGTATAGGTCTCCCAGATAAATGCAACAATTCTGACCAAAAAGGGAACCTTAAAAATTGCCTTTATTAATAACAGGTAAATTTAAAAGTACTAGAAAAATGTATATAGAAAAAAGACGCAACCAGATTACACAAAAAATATAGTGCACATATGACTCGATATCTCTACTATGCTGTAGCGCATGTGGGACATACGAAAAAATGCACAGATGAGGGCTCATCAGCATGTACACAACATAGTGTCACCCATGCACGATAACTCCTCATCAGGTCTAAAGTACATATATAGCATACTAATCATCAAATACGCTTATTGTAAGTAGACAAAGTACCGCATCTGGTTCAGAGTAACATATAAAGTGCACGCTGTCAAAAGGTACCGTACACACAGTGAGGCTCAGTTGCGTCATCAGATATTGACCATGCACGGCCAAACTCTACTGATGACTGCAGGAGAGACACCCGTACGCACACCAAACACATGAACAGCTCATGCACATTCAATGTATACCTCCGATTCAGAGTGCCACCAACTAGCAAATCCTTCTATATATCTCAGCAGACACTTCGCATCTGTGTAACATTTTGGGTGCGTTCCCACAGGGCGTATACGCAGCGTATTTGACGCTGCGCAAAATGTATGGCAGCAGCGGGAAATACGCTGCGTATCCCTTGCTCACTATACACACAGGGCTTTCCGGCGGCAGCCCTATGTGTGCAGTGAGTTTTGGAGGCGGGGCCGTGTGCCGGCGTGTCTGTGACGCGCGGCTCCGCCTCCAAAACTCACTACACACATAGGGCTGTCGCCAGAAAGCCCTGTGTGTATAGTGAGCAAGGAATACGCAGCGTATTTCCCGCTGCTGCCATACATTTTGCGCAGCGTCAAATATGCTGCGTATACGCCCTGTGGGAACGCACCCTTAAATAACGAGACATTCACTGAACAGTATCCGCTCATCAATAGTGGGCCCACATCTGTTCCAATTGATTAGTAACGTTACAAGTCTCTACGTAGCAGTTCACATTATGTTGCAGAGCATCTCACACTTGTACAGGTAAGTTGCTAGAGGTAGTGATCTTGAAGTGTCTCTGTGTAGACACTATGGGGGAGATTTATCAAACGATTTAGACTGGTTTTTCCTGTCTAAATTTGTCGCACAGAAAGTCGCAGTCTAAATATGTGAGACTTTTGCTGTAGAGGATTTTTAGAACATGATGCATGCAAGTCTATTTTAGACGGAAATGCATTGGAAAATGCATTGGTGCTGAATTTATCAAGTGCGACTTTTGTGCGACAAGTCGCATCTGCCCAAAATACGCTGAAATGTCAGACCATGTTGGAGCAGGTCTAAATGCAGTTTAAGCTGTAGACCCTGAAGTCTGAGCACAGAATTTATCAAGGGCTGTGAGACCTTTGATAAATTAGGAGCACAATAGACAGGAGACTACCACATACGCTGGTCTATAAGCATACCCAGAATAGACTAGATTAGTAAGTGTCCCCCTATGAATCACAAAAGCATGTCCACATGCGTAGCACTCAGAGGATGCAGTAGCAGACTCTGCGCACACAGCTTCAGTATATGATAACACTCCTAAATCTTAGATCTTAAAGTCTTAGCATACACGCAGAGGTAGTGCAGTTACCCTAGGCAACAGCGCTGCTACACTGGTTGCATATCGTTTTGCTTGTATAGGTGGCTCTTGATTGCAGTATTTTCACAGCATATCTTATATTCTAATTTCACACTGAGTAAATGATCCAGCAGCTGAAGCCAAACATAAATTAAGGATAGGTATAAAGAAATGTTCCACTGTCCAAGATATATCAAACGTGCATCTCGTGTGTGAATAGTGCCTTCAGTTGGTACTTAACGCTGCATATGAACAAGTCCACATCTATTATCAGTGTTAGTGTGCATAGAGTACTTAGCTGAGTTTCTCTGAGGCTGTGGTCGGGTCTTGCTAGATCCAGGTTGTATCGGCCCTTTCTGTAACTTGAATACGGGATAGCATTCACAGACGAAACAACAACACTGGCATCTTCTAGGGTTTATAGTCCGTGGCATCCAAATTTACAGGGTCCAACGCGTTTCAATAGCTAATATCATCAGGGACCTTTTAGTATAGCTCGGTCTCCTTCCTGTCATTACCTTAAGTGCGGCTGTGATGGCGGCCGTATATCAGTCATCAGTAGAGTTTGGCCGTGCATGGTCAATATCTGATGACGCAGCTGAGCCGCACTGTGTGTACGGTACTGTGGTAGCCCTTAGGGGGTGTATGGTAGGGATGGTATGATGTTGATATATGAGGGGTTAATATTAACCCAGTCACTCGTGACGCCAGGGTGAGGGCTGGTATGCTGAATCTATGTTCCGGCCTATCGCCGCCCTTCCCAGAAGCGATAGGTGCAATGAAATGACTGAAGGTCCACAAGCAGATTCAACTTGAACTTCAATAACTTTACTGCAGTGCTTGCAATATCCAATACGTAATATCAGTCTCTTAATACAGTTCTTTGGTTGCTTAGCGATTGGTAGAAGTTGCGGACCTTGCATAAGACCTATAGTCTCTGAATTTAGGGAATGATGTGCAGATCCGTCCGGATTTAGGAGAAATATTGAGTCCGGTGATGCTGCAGAGTGCTTAGGGGATGACACACTCTATAATTTATATCGTTGCGATTCACTGCGATTACTGCAATACAGGTCCTTCTCTAATGAAAGCCAGGAGCAAGAGAGGTGTTTCTAGCTCAGCAACCCAGGAACAAGAGAGAGATAAGATGGCCGCCGCTCCCTTATATGGGCAGGGGGCGTGGCGATTTTGATTGGTCTGAACGTCTGCCACTCACTTTATATGGTGAGATGGGATTGCTTACGTCACAGGCTCTATGTACACTGTAGAACCAGAACGAGGCTACAGACACCAGAACGAGGCCTGGAATGCATCCAGAGCGAGGCTTGGTACGCATCACATGACCCGAAGGCCCTGCAATGCCATAGAAACAAGCAATTAACCATTTACATGCAGAAATAACACTATATATGTTATAGATAAATTAGTAATCTATACACTATAATGGAGGCGACTAGGGGCGAACTGACCAAAAAAGACTACTAAGTCCTAGGGACTCTGGCTATGGGGACCCACAGATAAACAAGTACCGTGTGAAATGCGGTACTGGGACACCACAGTACCTTTTGACAGCATGCACTTTATATGTTACTCTGAACCAGATGCGGTATTTTGTCTACTTACAATAAGTGTATTTGATGATTAGTATGCTATATATGTACTTTAGACCTGATGAGGAGTTATCGTGCATGGGTGACACTATGTTGTGTACATGCTGATGAGCCCTCATTTGTGCATTTTTTTATATGTCCCACATGTAGTAGGTGTTACGCCGAGCGCTCCGGGTCCCCGCTCCTCCCCGGAGCGCTCGCTTCACTCTCCCCGCTGCAGCGCTCCGGTCAGATCCACTGACCCGGGGCGCTGCGATTCCGCTGCCAGCCGGGATGCGATTCGCGATGCGGGTAGCGCCCGCTCGCGATGCGCACCCCGGCTCCCGTACCTGACTCGCTCTCCCTCGGTCCTGTCCCGGCGCGCGCGGCCCCGCTCCCTAGGGCGCGCGCGCGCCGGGTCTTTGCGATTTAAAGGGCCACTGCGCCGCTGATTGGCGCAGTGATTCCAATTAGTGTCTTCACCTGTGCACTTCCCTATATCACCTCACTTCCCCTGCACTTCCTTGCCGGATCTTGTTGCCATTGTGCCAGTGAAAGCGTTCCTTGTGTGTTCCTAGCCTGTGTTCCAGACCTCCTGCCGTTGCCCCTGACTACGATCCTTGCTGCCTGCCCCGACCTTCTGCTACGTCCGACCTTGCTTCTGTCTACTCCCTTGTACCGCGCCTATCTTCAGCAGCCAGAGAGGTTGAGCCGTTGCTAGTGGATACGACCTGGTCACTACCGCCGCAGCAAGACCATCCCGCTTTGCGGCGGGCTCTGGTGAAAACCAGTAGTGGCTTAGAACCGATCCACTAGCACGGTCCACGCCAATCCCTCTCTGGCACAGAGGATCCACTACCTGCCAGCCGGCATCGTGACAGTAGATCCGGCCATGGATCCCGCTGAAGTTCCTCTGCCAGTTGTCGCTGACCTTACCACGGTGGTCGCCCAGCAGTCACAACAGATAGCGCAACAAGGCCAACAGCTGTCTCAACTGACCGTTATGCTACAGCAGTTACTACCACAGCTTCAGCAGTCATCTCCTCCACCGGCTCCTGCACCTCCTCCGCAGCGAGTGGCCGCTCCTGGTCTACGCCTATCCTTGCCGGATAAATTTGATGGGGACTCTAAGTTTTGCCGTGGCTTTCTTTCTCAATGTTCCCTGCATCTGGAGATGATGTCGGACCTGTTTCCCACTGAAAGGTCTAAGGTGGCTTTCGTAGTCAGCCTTCTGTCTGGAAAAGCCCTGTCTTGGGCCACACCGCTCTGGGACCGCAATGACCCCGTCACTGCCTCTGTACACTCCTTCTTCTCGGAAATCCGAAGTGTCTTTGAGGAACCTGCCCGAGCCTCTTCTGCTGAGACTGCCCTGTTGAACCTGGTCCAGGGTAATTCTTCCGTTGGCGAGTATGCCGTACAATTCCGTACTCTTGCTTCAGAATTATCCTGGAATAATGAGGCCCTCTGCGCGACCTTTAAAAAAGGCCTATCCAGCAACATTAAAGATGTTCTGGCCGCACGAGAAATTCCTGCTAATCTACATGAACTTATTCACCTAGCCACTCGCATTGACATGCGTTTTTCCGAAAGGCGTCAGGAACTCCGCCAAGATATGGACTCTGTTCGCACGAGGCGTTTCTTCTCCTCGGCTCCTCTCTCCTCTGGTCCCCTGCAATCTGTTCCTGTGCCTCCCGCCGTGGAGGCTATGCAGGTCGACCGGTCTCGCCTGACACCTCAAGAGAGGACACGACGCCGTATGGAGAACCTCTGCCTGTACTGTGCTAGTACCGAACACTTCCTGAGGGATTGTCCTATCCGTCCTCCCCGCCTGGAAAGACGTACGCTGACTCCGCACAAAGGTGAGACAGTCCTTGATGTCTACTCTGCTTCTCCACGTCTTACTGTGCCTGTGCGGATGTCTGCCTCTGCCTTCTCCTTCTCTACTGTGGCCTTCTTGGACTCTGGATCTGCAGGAAATTTTATTTTGGCCTCTCTCGTCAACAAGTTCAACATCCCAGTGACCAGTCTCGCCAGACCCCTTTACATCAATTGTGTAAACAATGAAAGATTGGACTGTACCATACGTTTCCGCACGGAGCCCTTTCTTATGAGCATCGGATCTCATCACGAGAGGATTGAACTTTTGGTCCTCCCCAATTGCACCTCGGAAATTCTCCTTGGACTTCCCTGGCTTCAACTTCATTCCCCAACCCTGGATTGGTCCACTGGGGGGATCAAGAGTTGGGGGTCCTCTTGTTCCAAGAACTGTCTAAAACCGGTTCCCAGTAACCCTTGCCGTAACTCTGTGGTTCCTCCAGTAACCGGTCTCCCTAAGGCCTATATGGACTTCGCGGATGTTTTCTGCAAAAAACAAGCTGAGACTCTACCTCCTCACAGGCCTTATGATTGTCCTATCGACCTCCTCCCGGGCACTACTCCACCCCGGGGCAGAATTTATCCTCTCTCTGCCCCAGAGACTCTTGCCATGTCTGAATACGTCCAGGAGAATCTAAAAAAGGGCTTTATCCGTAAATCCTCCTCTCCTGCCGGAGCCGGATTTTTCTTTGTGTCCAAAAAAGATGGCTCCCTACGTCCTTGCATTGACTACCGCGGTCTTAATAAAATCACGGTTAAGAACCGCTACCCCTTACCCCTCATCTCTGAACTCTTTGATCGCCTCCAAGGTGCCCACATCTTTACTAAATTGGACTTAAGAGGCGCCTATAACCTCATCCGCATCAGAGAGGGGGATGAGTGGAAAACGGCATTTAACACCAGAGATGGACACTTTGAGTATCTGGTCATGCCCTTTGGCCTGTGCAACGCCCCTGCCGTCTTCCAAGACTTTGTTAATGAAATTTTTCGTGATCTGTTATACTCCTGTGTTGTTGTATATCTGGACGATATCCTAATTTTTTCTGCCAATCTAGAAGAACACCGCCAGCATGTCCGTATGGTTCTTCAGAGACTTCGTGACAATCAACTCTATGCCAAAATTGAGAAATGTCTGTTTGAATGCCAATCTCTTCCTTTTCTAGGATATTTGGTCTCTGGCCAGGGACTACAGATGGATCCAGACAAACTCTCTGCCGTCTTAGATTGGCCACGCCCCTCCGGACTCCGTGCTATCCAACGCTTTTTGGGGTTCGCCAATTATTACAGGCAATTTATTCCACATTTTTCTACCGTTGTGGCTCCTATCGTGGCTTTAACCAAAAAAAATGCTGATCCCAAGTCTTGGCCTCCTCAAGCAGAAGACGCCTTTAAACGACTCAAGTCTGCCTTTTCTTCGGCTCCCGTGCTCTCCAGACCTGACCCTTCCAAACCCTTCCTATTGGAGGTTGATGCCTCCTCAGTGGGAGCTGGAGCTGTTCTTCTACAAAAAAATTCTTCCGGGCATGCTGTCACTTGTGGTTTTTTCTCTAGGACCTTCTCTCCAGCGGAGAGGAACTACTCCATCGGGGATCGAGAGCTTCTAGCCATTAAATTAGCACTTGAGGAATGGAGGCATCTGCTGGAGGGATCAAGTTTTCCTGTTATTATCTACACCGACCACAAGAACCTCTCCTACCTCCAGTCTGCCCAACGGCTGAATCCTCGCCAGGCCCGGTGGTCTCTGTTCTTTGCCCGATTTAATTTTGAGATTCACTTTCGTCCTGCCGATAAGAACATTAGGGCCGATGCTCTCTCTCGTTCCTCGGATGCCTCAGAAGTTGAACTCTCTCCGCAACACATCATTCCACCTGACTGCCTGATCTCCACTTCTCCTGCCTCCATCAGGCAAACTCCTCCAGGAAAGACCTTTGTTTCTCCACGCCGACGCCTCGGAATCCTCAAATGGGGTCACTCCTCCCATCTCGCAGGTCATGCGGGCATCAAGAAATCTGTGCAACTCATCTCCCGCTTCTATTGGTGGCCGACTCTGGAGACGGATGTTGTGGACTTTGTGCGAGCCTGCACTATCTGTGCCCGGGATAAGACTCCTCGCCAGAAGCCCGCTGGTTTTCTTCATCCCCTGCCTGTCCCCGAACAGCCTTGGTCTCTGATTGGTATGGATTTTATTACTGATTTACCCCCTTCCCGTGGCAACACTGTTATTTGGGTGGTCGTTGATCGATTCTCCAAAATGGCACATTTCATCCCTCTTCCTGGTCTTCCTTCTGCGCCTCAGTTGGCTAAACAATTTTTTGTACACATTTTTCGTCTTCACGGGTTGCCTACGCAGATTGTCTCGGATAGAGGCGTCCAATTCGTGTCTAAATTCTGGAGGGCTCTCTGTAAACAACTCAAGATTAAATTAAATTTTTCTTCTGCATATCATCCCCAGTCCAATGGACAAGTAGAAAGAATTAACCAGATCTTGGGTGATTATTTGCGACATTTTGTTTCCTCCCGCCAGGATGACTGGGCAGATCTCCTTCCATGGGCCGAATTCTCGTATAACTTCAGGGTCTCTGAATCTTCCTCCAAATCCCCATTTTTCGTGGTGTACGGCCGTCACCCTCTTCCCCCCCTCCCTACCCCCTTGCCCTCTGGTCTGCCCGCTGTGGATGAAATTTCTCGTGACCTTTCCATCATATGGAGAGAGACCCAAAATTCTCTCTTACAGGCTTCATCACGCATGAAGAAGTTCGCGGATAAGAAAAGAAGAGCTCCTCCCGTTTTTTCCCCTGGAGACAAGGTATGGCTCTCCGCTAAATATGTCCGCTTCCGTGTCCCTAGCTACAAGTTGGGACCACGCTATCTTGGTCCTTTCAAAATTTTGTGTCAAATTAATCCTGTCTCTTATAAACTTCTTCTTCCTCCTTCTCTTCGTATCCCTAATGCCTTTCACGTCTCTCTTCTCAAACCACTCATCCTCAACCGTTTTTCTCCCAAATCTGTTCCTCCCACTCCTGTTTCCGGCTCCTCGGACATCTTCTCTGTCAAAGAGATCTTAGCTTCCAAAAAGGTCAGAGGGAAAACTTTTTTTTTAGTGGACTGGGAGGGTTGTGGTCCTGAAGAGAGATCCTGGGAACCTGAGGACAACATCCTAGACAAAAGTCTGCTCCTCAGGTTCTCAGGCTCTAAGAAGAGGGGGAGACCCAAGGGGGGGGGGTACTGTTACACCGAGCGCTCCGGGTCCCCGCTCCTCCCCGGAGCGCTCGCTTCACTCTCCCCGCTGCAGCGCTCCGGTCAGATCCACTGACCCGGGGCGCTGCGATTCCGCTGCCAGCCGGGATGCGATTCGCGATGCGGGTAGCGCCCGCTCGCGATGCGCACCCCGGCTCCCGTACCTGACTCGCTCTCCCTCGGTCCTGTCCCGGCGCGCGCGGCCCCGCTCCCTAGGGCGCGCGCGCGCCGGGTCTTTGCGATTTAAAGGGCCACTGCGCCGCTGATTGGCGCAGTGATTCCAATTAGTGTCTTCACCTGTGCACTTCCCTATATCACCTCACTTCCCCTGCACTTCCTTGCCGGATCTTGTTGCCATTGTGCCAGTGAAAGCGTTCCTTGTGTGTTCCTAGCCTGTGTTCCAGACCTCCTGCCGTTGCCCCTGACTACGATCCTTGCTGCCTGCCCCGACCTTCTGCTACGTCCGACCTTGCTTCTGTCTACTCCCTTGTACCGCGCCTATCTTCAGCAGCCAGAGAGGTTGAGCCGTTGCTAGTGGATACGACCTGGTCACTACCGCCGCAGCAAGACCATCCCGCTTTGCGGCGGGCTCTGGTGAAAACCAGTAGTGGCTTAGAACCGATCCACTAGCACGGTCCACGCCAATCCCTCTCTGGCACAGAGGATCCACTACCTGCCAGCCGGCATCGTGACAGTAGGGATATCGAGTCATATATGCACTATATTTTTTGTGTAATCTGGTTGCGGCTTTTTGGTATATATATATATATATATATATATATATATATATATTACATCCAATGATTCACAGAGGACCTCTTCTCAGACTGTAGACATTTTCTTTCTTTTCCTCCATCTGTTCCAGACCACCATGAGAACTTCTCCTATTCACAACTCATATCCGCAGAAACTGTCAGACAAACATCTTAGGCTCTGCACTATTCCAACATCATTTTTACCCTTTTCCCACCCAAGGTGCCCCAAATGGTAATAATGTCACTCTTAATAATTAGGCCCCTTTTAGGTATCTGCCCAAGTAGGTAAATAGGTGTGCCCCAATATGTAATTGACTAAAATGAGGTAGATAAGTGCCCTGCAGTAGGTAGATAAACACTGCCATTAGGTAAGTGCTGTTGAAGCTTGGGTGGTCTCAGAGGCTTTAGGTGCCAGCCCCTGGGGAGGCGATGCAAGAGCCTCTGAGCAACAGCATAGTGTTGGTCAATACTGAAATTTCCAAATGCGCACCTCACAAGCCATGTGCATTTCGTAAGCCACTCCCCTCCCTTAAGCAGATCAACAAACCGTATAAAACAAGCATGTCAAACTCAAAGGCTAACATGGGCCAAAAAAACAAGGTTTAAGTTAATGTGGGCCGCATCCAAAAAAGTACATAGTAACGCCGGCCCTTGAATTCTGGGAGCGTGACGTGACGTGAGTGAACGTTAATACGAGGCCCCCACATTAGGGGCAGTATAGTTCCCCCACATTAGGTGCAGTATAGTCCCCCCCCCCCCCCCATTAGTTGCAGTATAGTTCCCCACATTAGGTTGGCAGTACAGTTCCCCCAAATTAGGTTAGCAGTATAGTTCCCCCACATTAGGTTGGCAGTACTGTTCCCCCACATTAGGTTGGCAGTACAGTTCCCCCACATTAAGTTGGCAGTACAGTTCCCCCACATTAGGTGCAGTATAGTTCCCCACATTAGGTGCAGTGTGTTCCTCCACAGACATACAGCCTCCAGCCATATACAGTAATGCCTGGAGGTTGTATGCCTGTGTACCCACTTCAGTGCTCTGACCACCACTCCTCCAGTCCTGCCATAGCAGTAGGTCCCGGGACCAGAAGAGCGGGGGTCTGAGCACCGAAGCTGACGTGCCACTGGTCACTTGCCATGCTGGCCAGCGCGCATCTTCCACCTCCATGTTCCACTCCTCCGCGCCTCCATTGCTATGGGTGCACGCGTGGGACGTCAGTGACATCAGTGACGTCCCGGCGTGCGCTATCTCCCGTTGGCCCCTGCGTTTTTAAACTTAACGCGGGGCCATTGAGAGTATACGTGGGGTATCCCTGTGTCCCGAAAACATCTTTTGGGACACAGGGATGTCCTTAAAGGACAAGTCTCACAGTAAACAATTTTTCAGCTTTTAGTGCAGAAGGTAAAGTTATATAGGTTTGTAAATCACTTCCATTACCAATGCTGCTTAGAAACAAGCTTTTTCTGCATTCTTCTGTCTGACAGGAAATTCAGCTGTTCCAGGTTTTCATGACTTTCGACCCCCTATTCAGGCTGTTATCAGCAGCATCCAGGGGCCGTGACGTGACAATTACCCAGAAAACCCCTGTGCTGCAGAGAGCTCCTGCCTATATGCCGGCTGATTCAGATCATAGTTCTCTCCCCTCTCCTTGCTAATGTTTTTACACTGATAACGGAGGAGAGGGGGGAGGGGAGGGAGCTGCCAGCGTAGGGCTGTCACACTGAGAATGGAGGGGAGGGAGAGTAGAGTTGTCACACTGAGCACTGGGGAGAGAGGAGTGCAGGGCAGAGGAGGGGGGAGGTGATTGTGCCAGTGTAAAGCTGTTTCACTGAGAGGAGGAGGGGGAGGGAGGGATTTTACAGTGTAAAACTGCAGCTTCCACTCCCGGGTCCCTCTCTCTGAGCACTGAGATTACATTTTGTTTCCTCGTGGCCACCCTGCTGTATAGGGCTATGATTGGAGCTCAGTGTTATGTGGGAGTGACTAACATAAGTTAGGGGAGGTAACAAGCTCTCTGCTCAGGCAGCTGAGAGCAGGAAATGTGAGCAGTGCATGCAGGGAAATGTAGTCTTTGAGATCACAGGCATAGCCACCATAACCAGGAAGCAACTGGAATTTATGAGCTGAATAGCCGGTGAATGGGGGGCGGAAAAAAAATCACAAACATGTCAGAGAGGTGGTAGGTGAATATACTATGGAATGGCTAGGTATTTTTTTTTCCTTTGCTGCATGGGATATCTTTAATAGTGATGGGGGGGGGGGGTCCGCCACTGCAGGGCAAGCACCGGCTCTGCTCGGGCCGCAAAAATATTCATTGTGAGCCGCATGAGGCCCGCGGGCCGCATGTTTGACACCCATGGTATAAAAGATATTTGAATCCCCCCCCATAGGGAATCATGACCACATGTCCTCTTCAATAAAGGGTCCCAGAGGTCTGACCCCTACAGTGTAAACCATGCCTTTAACCTATGTAAAATAAGTGTTTTTGTAAAAAAATAAAAATAAAAAAAAAATTCCCCCCAAAAAGCCTTGCTTGGGCCAAAAAGACTGTGGCAAGATGCTAACTAGATGTCAGAAGGGAAATGTGAAACGCCTTATCGACACGGTGTATTTTTTGGGGGGGAGGGGCGTTTTATGACACAGGTTCAGTCGCAGTGTTTCTAAATCACACCATGCTGAGGACATGTTTTGGTTTTTTTCAAGAAATTGTGACATTTTTCTTCCCATACACCTCTGTTGGTGGAACAAAATGCCAGAAAAACACCATATGTGCATGTATGTTGCTGTTTTTTCCCCCAATTCTCTTTTGCCATTTCCCCCCAATTCTTCAATAGAAATTCTTGAGCCACATGACGAAACAATCATACAAATTGTAATGAAAAATAACTATGGAATAAAATGCCAAATAACATTTATACAAATAGGAGACATTCAAAAAATTTAGCACCCAAATTTTGGGACAAAATATGCAAATCATGCTAAATTTTCTAAGGAGTTTACACCAAAGAGAACAAAAGTTTGCACGATATACTTCAGTTTTTGAAAACTGGATTTGTTATTGAATTAGATTATGGGACATTTTGAAAAGTTGTACATGAAAATTCTGGTGGAAAGTTTACACTATATTTTGGCCCTGTGCGGGAGATCGCAGGGGTTCCCAGGGGTTCCCAGCGGTCTGACCCCCCCCCCCCTTGATCAGATACTTTACCTCTATCCCGCAGGTAGGGGATACATTATTTTTTTCTTCTTTAAATAGGGGCCATGCTTACTGTCTGGTATAGCTTACTTGTAGCAAAAACTTTAGCAAATCTTTTTATATAATGTAGATAATACCCCAGGTCACTGAGGGACTAAACATGACAGAGCCTACAGGTAGTACAGGACTATGTACCTGTAGTGGGACACCACACCTGTCATTAGCTAAAACTTTTTATATAATATTGAAAAAAACATTATATGTATATTTGTAATATACATTGTTTAAAGAATGTGTATATTTTTGGGTAAAAAATACTGTCCCTGCAGCTAAAGCCTGTGAGGAGACTAAATACAGGAAGAGTGGGTGGGACAAGCAGAGCTCTGTGCAAGCTCCTGGCATGTCACAGAGCCTCAGTGCACAGAGCCCAACTTGTCCTCAGTGTACAGAGCCCTGCTTGTCCTCACTGCAGAGTCCTGCTTGTCCTCAGTGTACAGAGCCCTGCTTGTCCTCACTGCAGAGTCCTGCTGGCCTCACTGCACAAAGCCCAGCTTGTCCTCACTGCACAAAGACACACAAAGACTCCTCACAAAGACACACAGGCAATAGCTGCAAAGACAAAAATATACACTTTTTTTTAACCAATGTTTATTACAAATATATAATGTTTTTTTCAATATTATATAAAAAGTTTTAGCTAATGACAGGTGTGGTGTCCCATGACAGGTACATAGTCCTGTACTACCTGTAGGCCCTGTCAGGTTGAGACCCTCAGTGACCTGGGGGCTCCCCTGCATGGACTCCATGTTTTATCTTTAATTTATTAAGTGTGTGTATGTTACCTTAAAGGGGTACTCCGGCGCTAAGACATATTATCCCCTATCCAAAGGATAGGGGACAAGATGCCTGATTGCGGGGGTCCTGCCGCTGGGGACCCCCGTGATCTTGTACTCAGCACCCCGTTACAATTAGTCCCTGGAGCATGTTCGCTCCGGGTCTGATTACTGGCGATCATGGGGCCGGAGCATTGTGACATCACGGCCCCGTCCCCGTGTGACATCACGCTCTGCCCCCTCAATGCAAGCCTATGAGAGGGGGCGTGAGAGCTGTATATTTCTCACAGAAAAGGATTGCAGTAACACATGTTTTGCTATACACATGTTTTTTCCTGTTGTGTTCATTGGAACTAAACCATAAAAAGCTAATTTGACATAATATCACACCAAACTCCAAAAATGGTCTGGACAGTATTGGCACCCTTTCAAAATTGTGGAAAAATAAGATTGTTTCAAGCATGTGATGCTCCTTTAACCCCTTAAGGACTCAGGGTTTTTCCATTTTTGCACTTTCGTTTTTTCCTCCTTACCTTTTAAAAATCATAACCCTTTCAATTTTCCACCTAAAAATCCATATTATGGCTTATTTTTGCGTCGCCAATTCTACTTTGCAGTGACATTAGTCATTTTACCCAAAAATGCACGGCGAAACGAAAAAAAAAAATCATTGTGCGACAAAATCAAAGAAAAAACGCCATTTTGTGACTTTTGGGGGCTTCCGTTTCTACGCAGTGCATATTTCGGTAAAAATTACACCTTATCATTATTCTGTAGGTCCATACGGTTAAAATGATACCCTACTTATATAGGTTTGATTTTGTCGCACTTCTGGAAAAAATCATAACTACATGCAGGAAAATTTATACGTTTAAAAATGTCATCTTCTGACCCCTATAACTTTTTTATTTTTCCACGTACGGGGCGGTATGAGGACTCATTTTTTGCGCCGTGATCTGAAGTTTTTATCGGTATGATTTTTGTTTTGATCGGACTTTTTGATCACTTTTTATTCATGTTTTAATGTTATAAAAAGTGACCAAAATACGCTTTTTTGGACTTTGGAATTTTTTTGCGCATACGCCATTGACCGTATGGCTTAATTAACAAAATATTTTTATAGTTCGGACATTTACACACGCGGCGATACCACATATGTTTATTTATTTATTTTTTTACACTGTTTTATTTTTTTTATGGGAAAAGGGGGGTGATTCAAACTTTTATTAGGGAAGGGGTTAAATGACCTTTATTAACACTTTTTTTTTACTTTTTTTTTGCAGTGTTATAGCTCCCATAGGGACCTATAACACTGCACACACTGATCGCTCATCCTGATCACAGGCGTGTATTAACACGCCTGTGATCAGCATTATCGGCGCTTGACTGCTCCTGCCTGGATCTCAGGCACGGAGCAGTCATTCGTCGATCGGACACCGAGGAGGCAGGTAAGAGCCCTCCCGGTGTCCGATCAGCTGTTCGGGACGCCGCGATTTCACCGCGGCGGTCCCGAACAGCCCGACTGAGCAGCCGGGATACTTTCAGTTTCACTTTAGAAGCGGCGGTCAGCTTTGACCGCCGCTTCTAAAGGGTTAATACCGCACTTCGCCGCGATCGGCGATGTGTGGTATTAGCCGCGGGTCCCGGCCGTTGATTAGCGCCGGGACCGACACGATATGATGCGTGATCGCGGCGCGATCCCGCTTCATATCGCGGGAGCCGGCGCAGGACGTAAATATACGTCCTGCGTCGTTAAGGGGTTAAACTCCCCTGGGGAAAGTAATAGGTGTGGGCAATATAAAAATCAAAAGCAGATAAAAAGGAGAGACGTTAACTTAGTCTTTGCATTGTGTGTCCGTGTGTGCTACACTAAGCATCGACAACAGAAAGAGGATAAGAGAACTGTCTGAGGACTTGAGAACCAAAATTGTGGAAAAATATCAACAATCTCAAGGTTACACGTCCATCTCCAGAGATCTAGATTTGCCTTTGTCCACAATGCGCAACATTATCAAGAAGTTTGCAACTCATGGCACTGTAGCTTATCTCACTGGGCATGGACAGAAGAGAAAAAATTTAAAATAGTCCGGATGGTGGATAAGCAGCCCCAAACAAGTTCCAAATATATTCAAGCTGTCCTGCAGGCTCAGGGGAGATCATCAGTGACAGCGCGAACTATCTGTCGACATTTAAATGAAATGAAACGCTATGGCAGGAGACCCAGGAGGACCCCACTGATGACACAGAGACATAAAAAAGCAAGACTACATTTTGCCAAAACAAACTTGATTAAGCCAATATCCTTCTGGGAAAACGTCTTGTGGATAGATGAGACCAAGACAGAGCTTTTTGGTAAAGCACATGATTCTACTGTTTACCGAAAACGGAATGAGGCCTACAAAGAAAAGAACACAGTACCTACAGTGAAATATGGTGGAGGTTCAATGATGTTTTGGGGTTGTTTTGCTGCCTCTGGCACTGGGTGCATTGAATGTGTGCAAGGCATCATGAAATCTGAGGATTACCAATGGATTTTGGGTTGCACTGTTCAGCCCAGTGTCAGAAAGCTGGGTTTGCGTCCGAGATCTTAGATCTTCCAGCAGGACAATGACCCCAAACATACGTCAAAAAGCACCCAGAAATGGATTGCAACAAAGCGCTGGAGAGTTCTGAAGTGGCCAGCAATGAGTCCAGATCTAAATCCAATTGAACACCTGTGGAGAGATCTTGAAATTGCTGTTGGGAAAAGGCGCCTTCCAATAAGAGAGACCTGGAGCAGTTTGAAAAGGAAGAGTGGTCCAACATTCCGGCTGAAAGGTGTAAGAAGCTCATTGATAGTTATAGGAAACGACTGATTTCAGTTATTTTTTCCAAAGGGTGTGCAACCAAATATTAAGTTAAGGGTGCCAATCATTTTGTCCAGCCCATTTTTGGAGTTTGGTGTGATATTACACACACAAAGGGAATAAACATGTGTATTAGGGCTGCATGATATATCGCAAAAGCAATCGAATCTCGATTTTTGTTTTTTGCGATATAGCAATACGGCCCCACGGGGAAAAATTGTGATTATCTGCTTGGGCCGGCTCCCGTGTGCTGCTGCAGGCGGGGGCCGGCCAGAGCAGGTAAAAACTAATTTAAATACTAAAATTCAGTGTTTCCCAACCAGGGTGCCTCCAGTTATTGAAAAACTAAAACTCCCAGCATGCCCGGACCGGCAAAGGCTGTCCGAGCATGCTGGGAGTAGTAGTTTCACAACAGCTGAAAGGGCACAGGGAGAAAAATAAAAAATAAACCTTCTGCTCACCTACTCCCGGTCACTGCAGATCCCATTTCCCTCCGTGCGGTCCGATGTCTCATCTCTTCTCTGTTCAAGCAGTAGGACCTTTCCCTTTTCAGCCAATGACTGTCAAGTGGTGTCACGTGTCAAGCCAGTGATTGGCTGATGGGGAAAGGTCTTTTTCAGCAGCAAACACACTAGGTTGTTGATTTGAAAACCGCCCTGGAAACCTAGTGCATTGCTGAAGTACAAAATGTGACAGGGGGGGAATGTGACAGGGGGGAAGATTGTGACAGGGGGGGGGGGAGTGTGACAAGGGTGGTGGTGGTGGGTGGGGGGAATGTTACAGGAGGAGAGTGTGACGGGGGAAGATTGTGACGGGGGAGTGTGACAGGGGGGAAAATTGTCACAGGGGAAGATTGTGACAGGGGGAAGATTGTGACAGGGATTGTGACAGGGGGGAAGACTGTGACAGGGGGGATGTGACGGGGGGTGGGAATGTGACAGGAGGAGAGTGTGACAGGGGGGAAGATTGTGACAGGGGGGAGTGTGACAGGGGTGGTGGTGGTGGGGGGGGGGAATGTGACAGGAGGAGAGTGTGACGGGGGAAGATTGTGACGGGGGGAGTGTGACAGGGGGGAAAATTGTCACAGGGGAAGATTGTGACAGGGGGGAAGATTGTGACAGGGATTGTGACAGGGGGGATGTGACGGGGGGTGGGAATGTGACAGGAGGAGAGTGTGACAGGGGGGAAGATTGTGACAGGGGGGAATATGACGGGGTGGGGGAATGTGACGGGAAGATTGTGACAGGGGGGAAGATTGTGACAGGGGGGAAGATTGTGACGGGGATTGTGACAGGGGGGAAGACTGTGACGGGGGGATGTGACAGGGGGGAATGTGACAGGAAGAGAGTGTGACGGGGGGAATGTGACGGGGGTGGGGGAATGTGACAGGGGAAGATTGTGACAGGGGGGAAGATTGTGACGGGGAGTGTGACAGGGGGGAAGATTGTGACGGGGGATGTGACAGGGGGGGGTATATGACAGGGGGAGTGTGACAGGGGGGAAGATTGTGACATGGGGAGATGTGACAGGGGGATGTGACAGAGGGAGGGATGTGACAGGGGAGGAATGTGACAGGGGGGATGTGACAGGGGGGGATGAATGTGACAGGGGGGAAGATGTGACAGGGGGATGTGACAGAGGGAGGGATGTGACAGGGGGGAAGATTGTGACATGGGGAGATGTGACAGAGGGAGGGATGTGACAGGGGAGGAATGTGACAGGGGAGGAATGTGACAGGGGGGATGAATGTGACAGGGAGGAATGTGACAGGGGGATGAAGATGTGACATAGGGGAAGATGTGACTGGAGAAGATGTCACCATGAGGGGAGAATGTGATGGGGGGGAGATAGAAATTAAATGGAGGAGATGTGAAATGGGCGGTGTGCATAAAATATGTGGATAGTTGTAAAAGTGAGGAGGTTGGACTTGAAATGGCGGGATTTCACCATTTATTTATTATATCGCATTGAATATAGATATCGCAATATTTAGGCCGATAATCGCAATCGCACATTTTCCCCATATCGTGCAGCCCTAATGTGTGTAGCAAGACATGTGTTACTGCAATCCTTTTCTACAGAAATATATAGAAAAAGACAGAGGAGACACAATGCGCATCTAAGCGTAGTAAAAAAAAAAATATATATATATATATATATATATATATATATATAGATAGATAATCTGAGTGTAAAAGAAAATAATTAAATTAAATAAAAAATGCATGTCGGCTCCAAGGAAGGGGGGGGGGGGGGAGCAGCCGTTTCCAGATTCGTGTTTTCAGTTGTTATGTTAGGTTTGCTCACCTTTCTGTGTTGTACCGTGGGCACAACACCAGTAGACGCTTGTTTCCCACTATTCTGGGGGACACAGATTGGAGGAGTGCAGCCGGCATTAGACCCGTTCTCACCGGCGGAGGACGGTCACTGGAATGGAAGAATATCGGTCCCGTGGTCCCGAGAAAAAAGAGAAGTGCTTCTGTGGGCGCTCACCTCCGTCACAGATGTAGTCCGTCACAGGTATGTGGAAGTTTCCGAGAACTTGGTAAAATAAAACCGCTTGGACACGGATGTATTTTGGAAAATAAAAAGAAGGTTTATTCCTTCAGCATGCAATACAGCAACGCGTTTCGAGGGGCAGGGACCCCCTCTTCATCAGGCTATCTGATAGCCTGATGAAGAGGGGGTCCCTGCCCCTCGAAATGCGTTGCTGTATTGCATGCTGAAGGAATAAACCTTCTTTTTATTTTCCAAAATACATCCGTGTCCAAGCGGTTTTATTTTACCAAGTTCTCGGAAACTTCCACATACCTGTGACGGACTACATCTGTGACGGAGGTGAGCGCCCACAGAAGCACTTCTCTTTTTTCTCGGGACCACGGGACCGATATTCTTCCATTGCAATCCTTTTCTGTGACAAATATTAAAGCCCATAGACTTCTATGGGATTTCGCACTCCCATTCACACTTCCTAATTTACCGCTTGCGGAATTACGCAACCGGAAATTCAGAAGTGTGAATGGGAGTGCGGAATCCCATAGAAGTCTATGGGCTTTAATTAGAGGCGAAATTCCATAAGCAGAAATTCTGCTGTGTGATTAGACCCTTAGGCTGGGTTCACACTGTGGAATTTCAGGGCAGAATTTCTGCCGGAGATCGAACCGGCAGCACTAGGACCGTGCGGACTGCATTGCCGTCCCCATAGACAGCAATGCATTTCTGTTTGGATCTTTTGGTAGATCTGCTCAGAAATGCATTGACATCTATGGGGATGGCAATGCAGTCCATGTGGTCCTAGTGCCGCCGGCTTGATCCCTGGCAGAAATTCTGCCCAGAGATTCCACAGTGTGAACCCAGCCTTAAAATGTCTGTTTATAGCCTAGACCAGTGTTTCCCAACCAGCGTGCCTCCTGCTGTTGCAAACCTACAACTCCCAGACAGCCACAGTATTACTACCAGTAAAATTATTGCTAGCCCTCAATGCCATTGCTCTATAGCAGTGGTCTCCAACCTGCGGACCTCCAGATGTTGCAAAACTACAACTCCCAGCATGCCCGGACAGACGTTGGCTGTCCGGGCATGCTGGGAGTTGTAGTTTTGCAACATCTGGAGGTCCAAAGGTTGGAGACCTCTGCTATATAGTCACTTAGAACAACAGGTCGACTACAATTACTACCATCCCAAATTGCTGCAGCCCAACAAATACGCATTTGCAGCCAATCAGCAGTCACCTCCTCTCGTGAAGGTTTAGACGCGCGCTGTATTAGCCTCTGTGATTGGTTACGGCCTCACATTCCCTGTCATGCGGTGGGCGGAGCCTGGGAAGTGTTTTGCTGCTCTCCACAGTGCTTCCGGTACACTGTAACCCACAGGTAGTGGCTGCGCTTAGCTGCACTGTACCGGCTCCCGCGGTGAAGACGGGAGGTATGAATAAGTGCGAGGCACAGCCTGACGTGTCATGGACTCCGGTATGGCGGGAGTGCAGAATGTCACTGTGTCACCGTTAAAGGAGGACAAGGGGACGTTCCCGGAGCCTGTGGAGCAGGTGCCCAGCACTGTGACAGATGCCGGGGCTGCAGGAGGCGAAGGGGGGGGTGAGGCCGCTTCAGGTGAAGATGTGCCCGCGGTTACCCACCAGCCTTGCACTGCAGACGGGGATGGGATGGCGAAGGTACCCGGGGTACACTCACCTGCCGGCAAAGGTGCTGCTCCCACCATGTCGCTGCTGAAAATGGAGGAGAAGTTTTCCTCAGGCCAGTACCTCGCCATTGGGGACTTTGTTTCGGACTTCAAAACTATGCTTGAGGGATGCTACCAGCTCCACGGCGCTGACCACTGGCTGTCCAAGCAAGCCCAGAAACTGGAGCTGATGCTGGAGCAGAAGCTGTCCGTGCTGTCCAGGTGAGTACAGGGCCGCCATCATCTCCGAGGTGTAGCCTCCTTCCCTCTGGGTTCACATCACGTTTTTGCCAAACTGTTTTCAATCAATTTTTCTAAACAAAACCGTATGGCAAAAAAACCCAAAAACGGATGGAACAGTATGGGAAAAAGTAAACTGTATACTGTTTTTAAAAGTGCATACAGTTCCGTCCGTTTTTATAAAAAAATAAATAAATAAATAAAAGTTTTTGAAAATGTCCATTTTTAATGGGAGGGTGTTGGGTGGGGACTTTAGGAGGCAAATGTGCATGTGCAAAGTAAAAACTGTATACTGTTTCCCATATGGAACCGTATACATGTGCGTTTCCCATTGACGTCCATGTTAAAAAATAAATAAAAATAAAGTATGCAGTTGCATTTCAGTTTTTAAACCGGAGAGAAAATAGCGCATGATCAGTGCCGCGCGCTATTAGCCATGAGTCCCGGCCGTGTTAGAGGCTAGGCCCGACCCGCTATGATGCCGTGGCCCAGCATTATAGAACGGGAGCGGACTCGGGGCGTAGAGGTATGCCCTTGGTCCTTTTAACAGGTTAATGACCAGGCTCTTTTTTATTTTTTCCCTCCCATTATAATTTGACTGGGTCTCTTTAACTCCTTGGGGACTGAGGGTGTACCTATACGCCCTCAGACCGCTCCCTGTCTATAACAGGGGGCCACGCCGGTCGGGCCCGGCCTCTAACAACGTCCGGGACCCGTGACTAATAGCGCTCGACATTGATCGAGGTGCCGCGCGCTATTAACCCTTTAGATGCGGCATTCAAAGTTGAACGCTGCGTCTAAAGTGAAAGTAAAGCACTGTCGGTTAGCTCGGGGAGCTGTTCAGGATGCCGCGATTTCACCACGGCGATCCCGAACAGCTTACAGGACAGCCGGAGGGTCTCTACCTGCCTCCTCACTGTCCGATCGCCGAATGATTGCTCAGTTTCTGAGATCCAGGCATGAGCAGTCAAGCGGCAGAATCATTGATCACTGGTTTCCTATGAGAAACCATTGATCAATATAAAAGATCAGTGTGTGCAGTGTTATAGGTCCCTATGGGAGCTATAACATTGCAAAAAGAAGTGAATAAAGATAATTTAACCCCTCCTCTATTAAAAGTTTGAATCATCTTTTCCCATTTAAAAAAAAAAAAAAAACTGTGTGAATAAAAATAAACATATGTGGTATCGCCACGTGCGGAAATGTCCGAATTATAAAAATATATCATTAATTAAATCGCATGGTCAATGGCGTACGCTCAAAAAAATTCCAAAATAGCATATATTTGGTCACTTTTTATATCTTAAAAAAATGAATAAAAAGTGATCAAAAAGTCAGATCAATACATAAATGGTACCGCTAAAAACTTCAGATCACGGCGCAAAAAATAGCCCTCATACCGCCCCATATGCAGAAAAATAAAAAAAATTATAGGGGTCAGAAGATGACCATTTTAAATGTATAAATTTTCCTGCTTGTAGTTATGATTTTTTTCCAGAAGTACAACAAAATCTAACCTATATAAGTAGGGTATCATTTTAATCGTATGGACCTACAGAATAAAAAGGTGTCATTTTTACAAAAGAATGTACTGCGTAGAAATGGAAGCCCCCAAAAGTTATAAAATGGCATTTCAATTTTGTCACACAATTTTATTTATTTTTTTTTTCCGTTTCGCTGTAGATTTTTGGGTAAAATGACTGATGTCATTACAAAGTAGAATTGGTGGCGCAAAAAATAAGCCATCATATGGATTTTTAGGTGCAAAATTAAAAGGGTTATGATTTTTAAAAGGTAAGGAGGAAAAAACGAAAGTGCAAAAACTGGAAAACCCTCCGTCCCCAAGGGGTTAAAGGGGTTATTTAGGAAAAAACTTTAATTTTTTTTTATATATCAACTGGCTCCAGAAAGTTACAGATTTTTAAATTACTTCTATTAAAAAATCTTAATCCTTTCAGTACTTATGAGCTGATGAAGTTGAGTTGTTCTTTTCTGTCTAAGGCTGGGTTCACATCACGTTTTCTCTCATCCTGTATGTAATATATTTCAATGAGCCAGCATGAAACGCTCGGTCGGCTCATTTTTGCGCCGTATTTATATTGATCAGAAAACGTGATGTGAACCAGCCCTAAGTGCTCTCTGATGACACGTGTCTCGGGAACCCCCCCAGTTTAGAAGCAAATCCCCATAGCAAACCTCTCCTACTCTGTGCAGTTCCTGAGACAAGCAGAGATGTCAGCAGAGAGCACTGTTGCCAGACAGAAAACAAGAACTCAACTTCAGCAGCTGATAATTATTGAAAGGATTAGGATTTTTTTTATAGAAGTAATTTACAAATCTGTTAAACTTTCTGGAGCCAGTTGAGTTTTTTTCTGGAATACCCTTTTAACCCCTTGAGGACGCAGGGTGTCTAAAGTGAAAGTAAAACTATCCCGGCAGCTCAGTGGAGCTGATCAGGACTATCACGACAGAATTGTGATGTCCCGATCAGCTTACTAGATGACAGGAGGGTCCTCACCTGCCTCCTGGTTGTCTGATCAGCGATCTGCTGCTCTTTGCCAGGCTGGAGCAACAGAGCGCCGATAACTGATCAGTGCTATGGCAGTGATCACTGTATGCAATCAGAAGATTGCATCGTATAGCCCCCCTGTGGGGGCAAAAAAAGGTAAAAAGTGTTTAAAAAAAATAAATAAAAATAAAACCTGTGAATAAAGTTTGAATTATTATTTTTTAACTAAAATAATGTAATAAAAGAAAATCATATGTGGTACTGCCGCGTGCGGAAGTGTCCGAACTATTAAAATATAAGGTTAGCTAAACCGCACGGTCAATGGCATACACGTAAAAAAAAAAAAAAATAGTAAAAAATTGTGAATTTTTGGTCACTTCATATACCATAAAAATATTAGTAAAAAGCGATCAAAAAGTCCCATCAAAACAAAAATTGTACCGATAAAAACTAGACCATGGTGCAAAACATGAGCCCTCATATAGCCCTGTGTGTGGAAAAATAAGTTATGAGGGTCAGAAGATGACAATTTCAGACATACAAATTTTGGTGCATCTACTTTTTTTTATTTTTTTATTATTTTTTAGAGGTAGTCCAGTGCTGAAAAACTTATCCCCTATCCTAAGGATAGGGGATAAGTTTAAGATCGCGGGGGGTCCAACAACTGGGGCCCCCCGCAATCTCCTGTACGGGGCCCTGGCTCGCTGGGCGGATAGCTGGTGTCGACCACCGCAAAAAGCGGCGGCTGACACGCACTCTCAATACATCACGATGGAAGAGCCAGAGGTTGCCGAAGGCAGCGCTCCGGCTCTGCCATAGAGTTGTGTTGAGGGGGCGTGTCAGCCGCCGATTCCTGCGGAAGTCAACACGCCCCTTCCCGCGGGCTGTCGAGGTCCCGTACAGGAGATCGCGGGGGGCCCCAGGGGTCGGACCCCCGTGAGATGAAACTTATCCCCTATCCTTAGGATAGGGGATAATTTTTTAGCACTGGATATCTCCTTTTAAAGTAGTGAAATAAAAGCTACATAAATTGGGTATCCCTGTTACCGTATGGCCCTACAGAATAAAGATGTGTAATTTTTACCGAAAAGTGCACTGCGTAGAAGCGGAAGCCCTTAAAACCCCTTTTTATTTTTTTATTTTTTTCGCAGCAGATTTAAAAAAAAAAAAAAAAATGTCTTTACAAAGAACAATTGGTGTAGCAAAAAACAAGCCCTTATGTGGGTTGGTAGGTGCAAAATTTAATGCGTTATGATATTTAGAAGATGAGGAGGAAAAAACAAAAGTACAAAAACGAAGAGTTTCGAGTCCTTAAGGGGTTAAATGGTAATAACTTTAGAATGCATTTTCTACCATTAATCTTCAAACAGCCGTAACTTTTTTTAAATTTTTCGTTCGATGCCACTGAGTGAGGGCTTATTTTTTGCGGTGTCATTTTTGCAATACGTCCTACCGTTTTTTTTTTTTTTTTTTTTTTTTACAGCGTTCACCGTGCAGGAAAATTTACCTAATAGTTTACGGATATGGCAATACCTATTAGGCTGGAATTCCACTAAGGATTTTTTTTGCGAAGATGCCGTAAAAAGCGCCAATTTTCCCGCACGGCATTTTTTCATTGAATGAATGTTAGCTGCAAGTATGTAGTAAACTGCAAAATGCCAGATCCACTTGGTGTTTTTCAGTTCGGCCTTTTTTTTTTTTTTTTATCCTTTTTTTTTATTATTTTTTTGTATTTTTTTTTTATTTTTTTATTTTTTTTTAGCAATTTTGGGCTCAGAGGCTGGTTTTTCAAAACTCCAAACAAAACCTAGTTTGGCATTTTTTGCACAGAAATCGTTGCGTTTTTCCCCCCATAGAAGTCTATGGGAAAACAAAAACGCCAAGAAAAATGCCATGTTGGTTTTAACTTTGGCGTTTTTGCCGGCAGTTTTTATTCTTTAGCAATACATGATGGGAGTAGTAGTAGTACCTGTACTAATTGATATATCGCCCCGGGTCTGTTGTGATCCTCCTGTAAAATGTATAGATGCGGACAGCCGCTCTTCTATGGTCCCCTGCACTGACGTGTATATATACATCTATTCATATTTCCTGCAGAGAGCTGTGATTGGCCAGATGGTTCCAGCCAATCACAACTCTCTGTGGGGAAAATGAATGTGTGTGTGTATACGTCAGTGACCGGCCGCATCTATACATTATACAGGAGGATCACAGCGGGTGTCAGGAGTGACACACTCTTCGATCTGTCTATTAATGCAGGTACTACAACTCCCAGCATGGAGCAGAGTGTGCTCCTTGTTGGGAGTAGTAGTACCTGCAGTTAAGGACAGATCACAGTGGGTATCACTCCTGACATCCGCTGTGATTTTGTGAGCTTTCTCCTGCGCTCCCCATCTCTGTACTATACTCCGGCCAGTGTGGGATGGAAATTTGTGCGCTGTGCAGACCTCCACTCGTCCCCTTAGCTCTCCGAAGATTTCCAAAGCTAGAGCTGTGGGGAGCGAAGGCAGAGCATGGGGAGAGAGGAGGTACATGCTCCCCTCCCCTTCTCTGCCTGTGTTCACTGAAAGGCAGAATGATAAAGTACATGGGCTGGGGATTTATAGACTGCAGGGGCTGGGGGATAAATCTCAGACTGAGGATGATTTCTATGTGTGAAGGTGGGGGGAGACTCCTGAATGACACATGCTGGGAGTTGTAGTCCCTGTTTTGTGTGTGTGTGTGTGTGTGTGTGTGTGTGTGTGTGTGTGTGTGTGTGTATGCAAGTGTTTCCCAACCAGGGCTGAGTTATATTAGTGTGTATGACGCAAGTTTCCACCTCACACCGGCCAGTGATATGAATAGCACATCTCTCATCCATATTTCCCTCTGAGAACGGTGATTGGCTCCAACCATCTGGCCAATCCCCACTCTGGGCGGAAAATATGAATGAGTGATGTTTTATTCACATCACTGGCCGAAGTATAGAGCAGAGATACGAGCGCTGTATAGAGCCTCTCTGCTATAGATAGTAACACCCAGGGCGATCTGTCTATTAGTACAGGTACTACTACTCCCATCATGGAACAGTCTGATCCATGCTGGGAGTAGTAATACTCCCTAAAAAATAGAGAAAAAAAGGTGAAAAAACACACACACTTTATTAAAAATGAATAAAAATTGTTATAAAAAAAAAAAATTTGTTCTAAAATTTTTTTCATCCTTACTGCATCCTTTTCATTTTTTTTTCTTTTGTACCCAACAAATTTGGGGAAAAAATGCCAAAGGGGCCAAAAAAAGGCAAATTCCACAAAAAGGTAAAAATGCCAAAACCCAGGGAAAAACAGTGGCAGTTTTTCTGGCTTTTTTTTTCTGGCGTTTCTAAGCCTAAAAAAACGCAGTGCAAAAACCTCAGTGGAATTCTAGCCTTATGTATGATTTTTGTTTTTTATCTTTTTTGATTACAATACAGGGTTTTATTGGGAAAGGGGCACTTATTTATTTATTTATTTTTTCACTTTTTACAGGTTTTTGTTTTTCACTTCATCCATGTATGAACCTGTTATTTTTCACTTTTTACAGGTTATACTATGCTTCAATACATTTGTACTGCAGCACAGTATGACCTGATCTGCTGCTGATACTACAGCCTGTGCGATCCAGCCTGTGGCTGGATCTCACAGGCTTCTGTAGCAGGCAAACAGGAGGTCATCATGTGACCCCTGCTGCCATAGCAACCAACGGCGACCCACGATAGTATCGCGGCGCCTCCATTGGTGAACAGGGCTAGGGCGCTCCCCCTGTCAACACCATAGATGCCGTGATCAGGATTGATCACATCTATGGGGTTAATGCTGCCGGAACTGGCACGATCGCGGCTGCAGCGGGTCCCCGGCTGTGATTGACAGGAGATCGCTAGGACGTACGCATGAGTCCCAGCGCGCGCGAACGTGTCGGGTGCTGGGACGTATGCAAACGTCCTATAGCGGGAAGGGGTTAAAGGGTTACTCCCCTGGAAAACTTTTTTCTTTTTTTTTCATCAACTAGTGCCAGAAAATTAGACAGATTTGCAAAAAATATTATCCTTCCAGTACATATTAGCTGCTACATGCTCCACAGGAATTTTTCTTTCTCTCTGACCACAGTGCTTTCTGCTGACCTCTGCTGTCCATTTTGGGAACTGTCCAGAGCAGGATATGTTTGCTATGGGGATTTGCTCCTACTCTGGACAGTTCTTAAAAGGAACAGAGGTGTCTTCAGAGAGCACTGTGGTCAGACAGAAAGAATTCGAAAAGAACTTCCTCTGGAACATACAGCAGCTGATAAGTACTGGAAGGGTCACGATTTTAAAATAGAAGTTATTTACAAATCTGTTTAATTTTCTGGCACTTGATGATGATAATAATAAATTAATAAAGGTTTTCCAGTGGAGTACCCCTTTATGGTGAAAATAGGCTAAATCCTTAAGGGGTTAAAAAAAAAAAAAAAATTCCAGACTGACATATGGAGCCTGGAATAGCCGGGATAACAATTGAGTGGGCTATGTTGTTTACCTAACACACAGACTTCAATAAATTATAGGAATTGTATTGCCTAGAGTACTGAACCACCTGTGTGAAGTAACAGGCCTGGGCCATGGCTCCTTACATAACAGTGCCTATCGCCGGCCAAGTCAGGACATTGCTGCTGCCGGCAATAAGCTCTGCACAATGTGACATGTCGGGCCCCAGAATGTAAAAGACCGGGACGGGAGACCGATATCATTGCATCATGGGAGCGGTGGAAAGTAAAGGTTTGTAATTTTTATTGCAGCAGCCCAGACAGAATGGAAAGAAATAAATCACAGGGTAACCTTTGGGTCATTTAATGACCAGGCCAGTTTGGTTTCTTTTTTCTTCATTGTATTTAAATACAGTAGTCATAACTTTTTCCCCCCATCAGTTTAGCCCTACAAGTTGTTTTTTGTTTCCACACAGTGTTCTTTACAATAAAAAATGACACATTAGCGTTATTCTGTAGGCCTGTGTCCATTTTATATAGGTTTTGTTCTATTTTGCTTTTACTTAGAAATGTTAACTTTTACGTAAGAAAATAAGTGCTGAAATTGCCCTATTCTGTCCACTATAACTAATGTATTAGGCCATTTTTTGCACAGTGATCTATAGTTTTTATTGACACTTGTTTAGAGGGACTTCCTGATCGCTTTTAATAATTTTTTATTTATTTTTTTAAGATGCGATTTTCTGATTGCTTTTTATTCATATTTTTTCTAGAACATGAAGTGACAAAAAATCTGCAATTTTGGCATATGGTATTTCTTTTGTGTTTTCGTGTTCAGCATGCGGCATCATAAACTTTATAATCTCAGTTTGGACTATTACGCTCACGAAGATACTAATAATGTACTTATTTTTTTATTTTTTACAGGTTTGTAAAATGGGAAGGAGGGCTTATTTATGTATTTTTTTTAAACATCATTTTTTTTTTCTTTCTGTTTGTTACACATTACTGAAGGGAGTTATCTAGGGTTTTTTTTATTAAGAAAAATAACAAACTTTTACTTATCTCACACAGCTCCCCCTTATGTGCTGATAGCAATCACCTGTCCTTTGGCCCCATCTTCTTTCAAATTCTATGTGTCCAACATGTCAGACTGCACTGAGCTTATCGCAGGCTGCAACAATGTCTTGTAACTGACCAAGGGAGCAGGAAGAAGGCCATGCCCATTCCATGACACTGTCTCTTAGAGTATAACCGGGGAAGCCTGACATCACTGCAGATGGCGATAAGCCATAGCATAGCATTGATCAGTGTTACTGGTGCCCTGTTTATACAGCCATGAGGGATGGTTAAAGACTTCCTTCTGTTAGAGTTGAGCGAACTTACAGTAAATTGGCTCGCAGTGAACCTCGCAGCTCAGCTGTTGATTACTTTAGTCTGCATAAATTAGTTCAGCTTTCCAAGGGCTCTAGTTGCCTGGAAAAGGTGGGTACAGACCTAGGACACTTAAGACTGTCATCCCGGACTTTTCCAGGCAACCAGAGCACTTGGAAAGCTGCACTAATTTATGCAGACTAAAGTAATCAACAGCCGAGCTACAAGGTTCGCTATAAGTCAATCTACTGTAAGTTCGCTCAACTCTACCTACTGTCATCTTAGCTGATTGAGGCCCCAGATCAGCCCCGGGCTCACCACAAGTTGCAATTGACTTTGATCGCAGCATCCAAAGAGTGATCACTTCTGTCTGTTATTAGCAATGAACCTAGGCTGATAGCAGCCAGTACTCGCCAAGTGTGAAGCAAGCTTGGCTTGCTTCAATGCCCCTTAACACTCACAGAACACAAGTCCTGTGTCGTTAAGGCTAAGTTTCTACTTGTTTTTTTTGTCCTGGGTTTTTTGGCTTGAAAAAAACGCAAGAAAAAATGCCAGAAAAAACGGCAGTGCAATCTCCTGCGTCTGGCGTTTTTTCTGCTGTTTTTTCATTTGTGTGGAAATTGCATTTTTGGCACCTTGGCAGTTTTTTGGTACCCAAAAAAAATTTAAAAAAAAAGATGCAGTAGTGATGTAAAGAAAATTATTTAATGAAATATATATATATATATTTTTTTTAAACAAATTTGTGTTTCACTTTTCTCTCTCTCTCCCCTCTCCCTCTCCCCCCCCTCTCTCTCCCCCCCCCTCTCTCTCTCCCCCCCCCCTCTCTCTCTCCCCCTCTCTCTCTCTCCCCCTCTCTCTCTCTCCCCCTCTCTCTCTCTCTCCCCCTCTCTCTCTCTCTCCCCCCCCTCTCTCTCTCTCCCCCTCTCTCTCTCTCTCCCCCTCTCTCTCTCTCTCCCCCCTCTCTCTCTCTCCCCCCCCTCTCTCTCTCTCCCCCTCTCTCTCTCTCCCCCTCTCCCCCTCTCCCTCCTTACATTTTGTAGGTAGTACTACTACCCCCAGCATGGAACAGACTGTTCCATGATGGTAGTAGTACCTGTAATAATAGACATATCGCCCCAGGTATGAGTTAGAACAGATCACAGCGGGTATCACTACTGACACCCGATGCGATCATCCATAATAAAGCAGAGATGCGGAGCGGCTCTATACAGCACTCGCATCTCTGCTCTGTACTCCGGCCACTGATGTGAATAGAACATCACTCATTCATATTTTCCGCCCAGAGTGGGGATTGGCCGGATGGTTGCAGCTAATCACAGCTCTCAGAGGGAAATAACAATGAGTAAGTGGCCGGCCAGAGTATAGTGCAGAGATGCAAGCGCTGTATAGAGCCGCTCCGCATCTCTGCTGTAGACAGGATGATCGCAGCGGGTGTCAGTAGTGATACCTGCTGTGATCTGTTCTTACCTTCAAGTACTACTACTCCCAACATGGAGGACACTCTGCTCCATGATGGGAGCTGTAGTACCTGCATTAATTTACAGATCACAGCAAGTGTAACTTCTGACACCTGTTGTGATCTGTCTATTAATGCAGGTACTACAGCTCCTAGCATGGAGCAGAGTGTGCTCCATGTTTGGAGTAGTAGTACCTGCAGTTAAGGAAAGATCACAGCAGATGTCACTCGACACCCGCTGTGAACCTCCTGTATAATGTATAGATGCGGCCGGCCGCTCTTCTATGGACTCCTTCACTGATGTGTGTGTATATATACTCGTATTCCTATTTCCCACAGAGCTGTGATTGGCTGGAACCATCTGGCCAATCTCAGCTCTCTGTGGGAAATAGGAATGTGTGTATATATACGGCAGTGCAAGGGACTATAGAAGAGCGGCCGCCGCATCTATACATTATACAGGAGGATCGCAATGGGTGATCTGTCAATTAGTACAGGTACTACTACTCCCATGATGGAACAGTGTGTTCCATGCTGGGAGTAGAATTACTACCTAAAAAATGTAAAAAAAAAAAAAAAAAAAAAAAAGGGAAAAACACACTACATTTTTATTATTGCTGGGTACATTTTTAGGTCCCTGCCCGCACACATAAATTGATCCCTGTTTAAAAATTAATAAACATTTTGTAATAAAAAAGAGAAATTTCGTTAGATAAAAATCTTTTTCATCACTATTGTATCTTTTTTTATTTTTATTATTTTAAATGGTACTCTACGAAATGTTATTAAAGGTATCTCCATCACTTTTTTGGATCGCTAAAGTCCAAAAGTGAATGAAACCCACATGGCGTTTTTCTTCGCGTTTTTTTTACTCCCATAGACTTGTATGGGAGAAAAACACCACACTTTCAGGGAAAAAACGCCAGTGGCTCAACATGCTTCGATATTGCAAAACCAAAAAGGTGAAAAAACACCAAAAGGATTTAAAAAAAGACCAAACTGAAAAACGCCAAGTGGAAAAAGAATTTTACGATTTCTCATTGATTTACAGCTAACATCTGGCCGCAGCATTTTTTGGCGGAAAAAACGCCATGCGGCAGAATTGGCGTTTTTCTTGGCGTTTAAAAAATAAAAAGTAGAAACTTAGCCTAAGGGGTTAATACAATGACCATTTAAAATGAGAGAAATATACACACACACATACCTACCTATAGCTCTAGGAAAAAAATTAAGAGGCTACTGGAATATCATCAGTCTCTCTGGCTTTACTATTCATACATATGTGTTTGAGTAAAATGAACAGTTTTATTTTATTCTTTAAACTGATCCTCCACCAACTTCACCAGCGGCTATGAGATACTGTGCCTTGTAGGCCCTTGCACCCATTGTGAAATTTTAAATTTGGTGGAGGATCTGAGATGATCTGGGGATGCTACAGCAAGGCTAAAGTCCTGCAGATTTGTTTATTTGAAGGAAGCATGAATCAAGCCAAGTACAAGCTTATCCTGTAAGGACATCTGCTTCCTTCTACTCTGACGACATTTCTCAACTCTAAGAGTTGGTTTTTCCAGCACGGTAATTCTCCTTGCCACAGAGCTAAGTCAATCAACCTGTGAACGGTGGACCACCAGATCAAGATCCTGTCATGGCCAGTCCAATCTCCAGACCTGAACCCCATTTAGAATCTTTTGGAATTTGATCTAGGAAGATGGATGGTTAAAAGCCATCAAATGAAGCAGAGCTACTTGAATGTTTGTGCAAGGAGTGGCATAAAGTCACACATCAATGTGACCTGCATAAAAGCTGTAATTAAAAGTCAGTGTTATTCCACCAATTATTGGTTTCTGAACTCTTCCTAGTATTTTGTTGTTAAAAAATTTTAATATAAATTTGGTTTCTGTGCATTAGTTGAGGTCTGAAAAATTGCATTTTTTTGAGCAGTTATTTTCTACAAATACTTTAAATGACAGCAATTTTATTTTGAATATGGTAGTAATGTCATCAGTATTTTATAGAATAAAACAAAACTGTTCATGTAGAAGGGGTTATCCAGGAATATAAAATAAGAGTTAATTTCTTTCAAGAACTGCCTCCTGTCTGTCTCCAGGTTGGGTGTGAGTCTGCAGCTCCGTTCCATTGAAGTGAATAGAGCCAAGTTGTAATGGCACACAAAAACAAATATATCTGCTTTTCTATTCCTGGATCACCTTTTTAATTATACACATACATTTGAATAGTAAAACCAGAGAAGCTGACACTATTTTGTGTGTGTATATATACGGTATGTATGTTCTTTTTGTACAATAACAGGGGTGTGGATTTTTTTTTTTTTTTAAACTACTTGTCCAAGGGACTAAAGCGGAGCAGAATCTACTTGCCCTCATAACAATCCACTTGTCTTGGTACAAAATAATTTTAACCCAAATAGTATGTAAATAAGGTCTTTTATTAATAAAAACTTGACAGGCAGACCAGTATGTCACCCCATTAGGTGGATAAGGTCCCTGATAAGGAACATTCCCATCTGCTGGGGCCTCATTCAAGAGATGAGGGGTTGTCCCAGCGGTCAGACCCCCCCTCCCCCCCCCCCCCCCCCCCGATCTATCACTTATGGGGATAAGGTTTTTTGCACTACAGTATTCCTTTAAGTAGGTAGTAGGAAGTCCCCCTTCAGGTAAGTATGTCCTTTTATCAGGTAGGGATCGAGTAGGGCCCCCTGCACCATTATGTTACCACCCCTCTGATGCCCCCTGCACCATTATATTTCCCTCCCCCCCCCCTCTGATGCCCCCAGGGTCATTATACCCCCCCCCCCTCCCTTCTGATGCCCCTCATGTCATTCTATTTCACCCCAACCCTCCTCTCCCACATTATTTACCAAACCTCCCCTCCTCTCTGATCCCCTGCTACCTGTACCCCGGCGCCATGTGTGCTCCGGCAGGCTCAGGGGCTCGGCGGTCACTTTTGTTACTGGACCGCATCCTCGGTACGGACGGATGGGCACGTGATGAGTGACATCATCTTACGTGCCTACGTCGGGACGCTTTCGTCCTGCATGGCTTGCTATAGACTGCAGGGAAAAATTGATTGCCCCTTTAATTTGTGAATTCTTTAGGCATTTAGCCCTGCTTGCCCAAAGCCTGAAGAATTCACCTGCCCAGGCGATACATCCCTGAGGCCCCCCAGATAGCTATTACCCCAATCAGGTAGGGTTCCCCCATATGAAGACAGGCCACAGATAGATATGACCCCATTAGGTATGGCTCCAAAGTAGGTATAGAGGCCCCAGATAGCTATGACCCCCCCCCCCCCCCCCATCACTGCTGGGGATCAGATCTACCTGGGGGCCTGTTTACCTACTGGGGAGCCAAATAGGGTTTCCAAATAGGTTTATACAGGCCCTCAGATAGATATTACCCCGGTATTTAAACAATTATGCCCCTTAAGAATATAGTTTTGCCCCTGGTGATCAGGCAGGTCCTCATATTAGGCAAGTTTATCTCACTCACTCTGAATTCACACAGGTCCGCTCACACTGTTACTGTACTTACATCTCCCTCCAGCAGTCTATAACGAGACTTCCTTGCAGTGATGCGCGCGATAGGTGACGTCATCACAGGCGCTGCACGGGACGTCAGCGTCCCGACGTCCTGAGCTGCGTATGTGATGACGTCCCCAATCGCGCGCATCCCCGCAAGGAAGTCTTGTTATAGACTGCTGCAGGGAGATGTAAGTACAGTAACGGTGTGAGCGGACCTGTGTGAATTCTTCCGGCATTTAACGCTGCTTGCCCAAAGCAGGTCTAAATGCCTAAAGATATCACCTGCCCGGCGCCCAGAACTGCTTGTCCTGGGTGTCGGGCGATAGGAATTCCACATCCCCGCAATGAACTTTATGAATTTTTATTTTTTTTTCTTTGTCTCATTAGGTGTGTTTACATTGGCAGGCAGACTATTATAACATGCCTCTGTTATGGTTTTAGACAGAGGCCAATAGCAGACCTTTGTGCCTTTTTCAGCCTCTGGCCTGCCATGGTATCAACTGGCACACCGTAATTGCATTGTGGATGCCAATGGCCAACCAGTGGTGGCTCCCTGCTGGTCAAACACCTTACATGTTGTAGTCAATCAATGAAGAGGAACTCGTATTTCTTTCTCTTTCCAATGGTGAACTAGTAAAGCAACAACATTTTGAGAGCTGATTCGTAAATGAATGGTGACCTGTTTCCCCTGTCATCTTCCATGAAAACATCACTTGAAGGTTGACTTCCACATCCTTTAGGAACAGAAAAAACAGAGGTTAAAAAGCCCCACCAAGTTAAGAAGCCAGGGTTCGATTGGGTATTTCCCCCTGCCAAATTGACCTTCCCAAAGGAAGACAGAAGATCTTCTCTAGAAACCACGGAGCTAATGTCCTCTTGTAGGTTATGCAGCCACCTTCTCACGGACAAGGCCATATTACTGGAAGCAATGGCAGCGGGCGCAGGACTGAAAACGGAAGCTGTCACCTCCCCATGCAAGTGCCGAAAGCCAGTGGGGCGGAGGAAAAGCAGGACAGCGTCCGCGGGTCATATATAATTAGTTCACAAGCGCACTGCGGCTGATAATTCATTCATTCGAGGGGGGGAGGGGCCCGACCGGTATTGCGTTATAGGGAAAAATTTCATACCGTACAGAAAAAAAACACATCGGTATTTGGTATGAACCAGTATATCGCCAAGCACTACTATACACATTATCCATGGACAACCTCTCCTTCGTGAGGAAGGTTCTTCAAGCAATTGCCCTGCCATAGGTGGTTATATGATATTCTCCAAGTGGTGCCGTCCTGGTTGACTGGGAAAAATAGAATAAGCTCTTTCTGGTAATTTGGATTCTAGTAATCATCCATAACAGCACCCTTACGTTCCCTCCCTTATTCTATGAGTATATCTTATAGGCCTGTTCCAATTCCTATCTAAGATTCCTATAGGATATGGGAGTGAACCTCTAAGTGGTGATGTCATGGAGGATTCCTGCAAATCTATTTCTTTATCCTCTTAAACCATAAAGCACTGGGCATTAGTGTTTTTTCTTTGTTTTTGTTTTTTTGTTTTTTTTGTCAGATTCAACAATTATCTTATGTCAATGGGGACAGCACCCCCCAACATCTGACTGGAAACCATAATCAAAAAGATTGTCGTAACCTGTGCAGTCCTTTTATGCTCAGGATGTCATATTGACAAAATATGTATACTAAAGACCCTTTCTCTTTTTTTTATTTTTGTGAATTGAACTTTTATTGGGATTTTTTTTTTTTGCAAACACAGTTTACTTAATGCAACTTCAAATAAGAACATTTTGAGATGTCAGGTAATGGGTACATAGGAATGCACAATAGGAATGGACTAAAAGGGGGGATAAAAAATTTGTCATCTTCTCCTTCATTAACCATTCTCTCTGCTTTTACTCTTTCTCACGTACCCTTCCACTGCCTTCTCCCCCCCCCCCTCACGTACAAGCTTATTTTGTTTTATCTTGAAGTACAGTCATGGACGTAAATATATTTCTCACAGAAAAAAGGTTTGCAGTAACATGTTTTGCTATACACATGTTTATTCCTTTTGTGTGTATTGGAACTAAACCCAAAAAGGGAGGAAAAAAAGCAAATTGGACATAATGTCACACCAAACTCCAAAACTGGGCTGGACAAAATTGGGAAAAATAAGATTGCTTCAAGCATGTGATGCTCCTTTAAACTCACTTGGGGCAAGTAACAGGTGTGGGCAATATAAAAATCTCACCTGAAAGCAGATAAAAAGGGGAGTTCATTTAGTCTGTGGATTGTGTACCACACTAAGCATGGACAACAGAAAGGGGAGAAGAGAACTGTCTATGAATCAAAATTGGGGGAAAATATCAACAATCTCAAGGTTATAAGTCCATCTCCATAGATCTAGATTTGCCTTTGTCCACAGTGCACAACATTATCAAGAAGTTTGCATCCCATGGCACTGTAGCTATTCTACCTGGGCATGGACAGAAGAGAAAAATTGATGAAAGGTCAACGCAGGATAGTCCGGATGGTGGATAAGCAGCCCCAAACAAGTTCCAAAGATATTCATGCTGTCCTGCAGGCTCAGGGAGCATCAGAGTCATTGCTAACTATCCGTCAACATTAAAAATAAAATGAAATGCTATGGCAGGAAACCCAGGATTGACTAGTTCCCTATATCAACCAAATTGCTTTTTTTTTTTTTTCTTCAAAGGCATTTTTAAAAACAAAGAATCAAGCTGGTTCCCATGAGACACTGGTCCACTTTTCCCGCTGCACAGGTTTTGATAAATCTCTCATTATATCTTTTTGTGGTTGACTGATATGTATTTAAAGGGGTTCTCCACCATAACCTGGCAGGCAGTAATGGATGCTTAGGAAGGATCTGTGCTTGTCTTCTGGCTAAATAGCTATGTTGTGAAATTACCATAACACTGTGGCTAGCTTTTTGTGAACTGGCATTTCCTGTTTGAGTTTCCTTCTTTTGCCTACAATCCCATAATTCCATTTTCCTCCCTCCCACACATCAGCCACCTCACCCATTGAAACATAAATGAGCTGCATCCATTCAAAAGACCTGTGGTTTTCAATCAGGGTGCCTACAGCTGTTGCATTAGTTGCAGCTTGATCCCTCCACCCATTGAAGCAGACAGGCTCCCTGTCATCAGCTGACTAGTGAGTCTGGTCTCGGCCGCATTACAACCTGGGAAAAATCTGAGACAACAGTGATTTTGTATGCTGTTAAAAATAAATATTGGGGTGAAAATCACAGAAGAATTGTGAGAAAACCTTCACACACAGGTACAGACACTATATTATGACCTACACTAACTTTACAGCCCCTGTAGCATAGTCAAATAAAATTCCTGGAATACCCCTTTAATTTGAAGTGTTCTCCCTCCATTATTCTGGCATCGACAGCTGAGTTGCATATCATTTTCCACCTTCTGTCAGTGAAATGTGTGATATATCTTGACATTGCACGGAAAGTTTTGTCCTTTTTCAATTATAAAAATGGCCAAAGCAGGGTAAACCCTTTCTGTGCTGTGTACAGAAAAGAAAAAAAAAATCAGGATTTTTTTTTCTCTCGTACTGTACATGTAAGTCAAAATATCTCTTATTTATAATTAATAAACAAGATGTACCTGCTTGCAAATTTTAAAAGGCTTCCAAAATAAATTTGTTCCATTTTGCTACAATAACAAGTAGTGCTAATACTGTGGAAAACAGTAATTTGATTAACCCCCTTAAAGGACATCTGTAGTGCAATATAACTTATCCCCTATCCTTCGGATAGGGGATAAGTTATAGATCGCGGGGGGTCCGAGCGCTGGGGCTCTCCGGGATCTCCTGGACGGGGCCGCGGCAGTATGCTGGAAAAGGGGCGTTCCGTCCCTGCATGACGCAGCGGCCGACACGCCCTCTCCATGTACCCCATAGAAGATCCCGGGGGGCCCCAGCGCTCGGACCCCCCCGCAATCTATAACTTATCCCCTATCCTTTGGATAGGGGATAAATTATTTTGCGCTGGAATACTCCTTTAAGGACCGGGCAATTTTGCATTTTTGCACTTTAGTTTTTTCCTCCTCACCTTCTAAAAATCATAACGCTTTCATTTTTTCACCTACAGACCCATATGAGGGCTTTTTTTGTGTGCCACCAATTTTACTTTTTAATAACCTCAATCGTTTCACCACACAATCTACGGCAAAACCAGAACAAAAATATTTGTGGGGCAAAGTTTTTTTTTTTAAATTGCATTTTGTAACTTTTGATGGCTTCCGATTCTAAGCAGTGCACTTTTCCATAAAAATATAGGTTTTATTTTGCTACCTAAAACAAATTATAACTACATGCACCAAAATTAGTGTGTTTAACCCCTTAACGACCATGGACGTAAATGTACATCCTGGCTTGGCGGTACTTCGCGCACCAGGACGTACATTTACGTCCTGTGTATGACCGCGAGCATCGGAGCGGTGCTCGTGTCATACAGGGCAGTTTCCGGCTGCTATCAGCAGCCGGGGACCAGCCGGTAATGGCCGACATCCGCGATCGTGCGGATGTCCGCCATTAACCCCTCAGATGCCGTGATCAGTACAGATCATGGCATCTGCTGCAATGCGCACGTTAAGATAGATGATCGGATCGCCGGCAGCGCAGCCGCGGCGATCCGATCATCTGTAATGGCGGACGGAGGTCCCCTCACCTGCCTCCGTCCATCTCTCAGCGTCTCCTGCTCTGGTCTGAGATCGAGCAGACCAGAGCCAGGAGATAGCCGATAATACTGATCAGTGCTATGTCCTATGCATAGCATTGAACAGTATTAGCAATCAAATGATTGCTTTAGATAGTCCCCTATGGGGACATAAAAAGTGTTAAAAAAAAAAGTTGGAAAAATGTAAAAATAAAGTAAAAAAAAAAAAGTGAAAATTCCCCTCCCCCAATAAAAATGAAAATTGTCAGTTTTCCCATTTTACCCCCAAAAAGCGTAAACATTTTTTTAATAAACATGTTTGGTAAAAAATAAAAAGTGCAAAAATGCACTTTTTTATTCCCAAAAAAAAAAAATCTAAAAGTTTTATATATGCAAAATAATAAAAAAAATATCCAAAAGTTTTATATATGCAAAAAGTACAGATGATTGCGCAAAAAATGAGCCCTCATACCGCCTTATATACGGAAAAATGAAAAAGTTATAAGTGGTCAAAATAGGGCAATTTTAGATTACTGATTTTGTACTAAAAGTTTTTTCTATTTTTTTTTTAAGCGGTACAAAAATATAAAAGTATCTAGCCATGGGTATCATTTTAATCGTATTGACCCACAGAATAAAGAACACATGTCATTTCTACCGTAAAGTGTATAGTGTGAAAACAAAACTGTGGTTTTCATTTAATTTTCCTCCCTAAAAAAATATTTTTTTGGGGTTCTCCGTACATTTTATGGTAAAATGAGAGGTTTGATTACAAAGTACAATTGGTCACGCAAAAAACAAGCCCTTATATGGGTCTGTCGATGGAATTATAATAGTTATGGATTTTAGAAGACTAAGAGGAAAAAATGAAAATGCAAAAATAAAATTGGCCTGGTCCTTAACCCCTTAAGGACGCAGGACGTAAATGTACGTCCTGGTGCGGTGGTACTTAACGCACCAGGACGTACATTTACGTCCTATGCATAACCGTGGGCATCGGAGCGATGCCCGTGTCATGCACGGGTGATCCTGGCTGCTGATCGCAGCCAGGGACCCGCCGGCAATGGCCGACGCCCGCGATCTCGCGGGCGTCCGCCATTAACCCCTCAGGTGCCGGGATCAATACAGATCCCGGCATCTGCGGCAGTGCGCGATTTGAATGAATGATCGGATCGCCCGCAGCGCTGCTGCGGGGATCCGATCATTCAGAACGCCGCACGGAGGTCCCCTCTCCTTCCTCCGTCCGGCTCCCGGCGTCTCCTGCTCTGGTCTGTAATTGAGCAGACCAGAGCAGAAGATAGCCGAAAACACTGATCTGTTCTATGTCCTATACATAGAACAGATCAGTATTAGCAATCATGGTATTGCTATGAGTAGTCCCCTATGGGGACTATTCAAGTGTAAAAAAAATGTCAAAAAAAAGTAAAAGTAAAAAAAAGTGAAAAATCCCCTCCCCCAATAAAAAAGTAAAACGCCCGTTTTTTCCTATTTTACCCCCAAAAAGCGTAAATTTTTTAATATTTTTTTTTATAGACCTATTTGGTATCGCCGCGTGCGTAAATGTCCGAACTATTAAAATAAAATGTTAATGATCCCCTACGGTGAACGTCGTGAACGAAAAAAAAAAAAAAAGTCCAAAATTCCTACTTTTTTTAATACATTTTATTTTTAAAAAAATTATAAAAAATTTATTAAAAGTTTTTTATATGCAAATGTGGTATCAAAAAAAAGTACAGATCATGGCGCAAAAAATGAGCCCCCATACCGCCGCTTATACGTAAAAATAAAAAAGTTAGAGGTCATCAAAATAAAGGGATTATAAACGTACTAATTTGGTTAAAAAGTTTGTGATTTTTTTTAAGCGCAACAATAATAGAAAAGTATGTAATAATGGGTATCATTTTAATCGTATTGACCCTCAGAATAAAGAACACATGTCATTTTTACCATAAATTGTACGGCGGGAAAACGAAACCTTCCAAAATTAGCAAAATTGCGTTTTTCGTTTTAATTTCCCCACAAAAATAGTGTTTTTTGGTTGCGCCATACATTTTATGATATAATGAGTTATGTCATTACAAAGGACAACTGGTCACACAAAAAACAAGCCCTCATACTAGTCTGTGGATGAAAATATAAAAGAGTTATGATTTTTAGAAGGCGAGGAGGAAAAAATGAAAACGAAAAAATTAAATTGTCTGAGTCCTTAAGGGGTTAAGGGGTTAAAATTGTAGTCTTCTGACCCCTGTAACATATTTTTTTTCCGTGTACGGGAATGTATGAGGACTAATTTTTTACTCCGTGATCTGAAGTTTTTGGGACTTTTTGATCGCTTTTTTTGATGGGACTTTTTGATCGCTTTTTATACTTTTTTTTTTTTTAAGTATACAAAATGTAAAAATATGCAATTTTGGACTTTGGTATTATTTTTTTACGTAAATGCCATTGACCGTGCGATTTAATTGACCATGATTTTATATTTTTATAGTTCTAACATTTGCGCATGTGGTTATACCACATATGTTTATTTTTATTGTTGAATTTGGAAAAAGGGGGGTGATTCAATCTTTTAATATGGAAGGGGTTAATGGGTGTTTTTTATTTTTTTTACTTTTATTAAACTCTCTTTTTTTTCTTTATTACACTTTATTAGTCCCCGCAGGGGACTTTTACAAGGAATCATTAGATTCCTCATACAGATCAATGTAGTTAAATAAAGCTGCATTGATCTGTGCTCTGAGCTCGATTGATAAAGCCTGGTCCAGCCAGGCTCTATCAATTAGAGAGTCGCAGCAGACAGGGAAGGAGAGGTAAGCCCTCCGGCTACCTCAATTGGATCTCTCCCCCACGATCGTGCCGCAGGGGACCGGTGCACCCCACTGGACCACCAGGGACTGGGTAAAACTCCTCCCTTTAGAGGTCGCTGGCTGCTTTGACAGGGGAAATCTAAAAGGTTAATAGCTGTCCGCTTCAATCGCCGCATGTTGGCTATTAACAGCGGCCCCCAGCTACAGATATCGGCTGGGGGTCGGCCGGTATGGCGCAGGCTAGAGTCAGGAAGCCCGCACCATACACTGGATGCTGTCTCAGGACGAGCCGACTTGTCCTTAGATGACAACCAGTTAAACAAGAAACAAAATTGATACTTTTGAAGACATTGAGAAAAACTACAGTATTTTCATACAGCAACCAATCACAGCTCAGCTTTCACTTTTTCCAGAGCTCATTAGCTGAGCTGTGATTGGTTGCTGTGTGAAAATCACTCTCACACAGTTTGATAAATTATTCCTACTGACCCCTACTGGAGTGTATGTCAAAGGTAGTAACCTACTGCTATTCCGCTTTAGCTTCAGTAGCTTTATGATGATAGCAATATTCGCCATAGGAAAAGACATTGTGTGTGGGGATGGATTTAATTTTCTACATCATTTACATAATAGACATTGCAGACAATAAACCACTGGAACAGGGCAAGTACGGTACATGAAGTTTAGAGTTTTTATGACTGCCCTGTTTATTAGAAATAATGCAATTAATAAAGTGAGATTGGGCAATTGTTTGTGCAACAATTTTCTGTACCCTGTTATATTGAAAATCTATAGTATAGTAAAATAAATATTTTGTTTTGGGTTTTGTGTGTGTTTTAGGAACATGAGAGATAAAACATCTACAATGGCAACCTCTAAGAGCTGTGAAAGACCTGAGGAAGATGTAGGATGTACTTCAACTAGACGGAGATCTTCAGCAAGAAATTTGGCCAACATAAACAATGGGGCTATGCAGTCTGTAATGATGCAAGTCTTAAAGCAGGCAGAGTTTTTAAGAGCAAAGGAAGAAAAGAGGTACAAAAGTTGCATTAACTTGTTACTGAAATCCCAATAATTTCTATCTTAAAGGGGTTGTCCTGGAAGGTGATGATAGTCAGTTGCCCACTGATAAATTATCATTGGTCTACTATAAGGAAAAGGCATCAATATTATAGTCTCAGGCATATATAGACACAATGATAATTCAACCAACCATTTATCCAGTTTCTCTGCTTATAAATTACTTGTTTATTTTTATTAGAAAAGGCACTTTTACATAGTTTTTAAGAAACGTTTGCCTTACACTTAACACTTTTTAAGTTCCCATAGGGGAGTTTTATATGCAATAATTAAATTGCATTAACTGTATAATGCTACGCCTATACAAACTGATACAACCTGTCTAAAAATCCTAACTTTTATATTTTCATCCACAGACCGGTATGAGGGCTTGTTTTTTGTGTGACCAGTTGTCCGTTGTAATGCCATCACTCATTTTACCATAAAATGTACGGCCAAAAATATACTATTTGTGTGGGAAAATTAAAAAGAAAAACGCAATTTTGCAAATTTATGAAGCTTTCGTTTTCACGCCATACAATTTACAGTAAAAATGACGTGTTATTTATTCTGTGGGTCAATACAATTAAAATGAAACCCATGATTACATACTTTTCTATTATTGTTGCGCTTAAAAAAAAATCGCAAACTTTTTAACCAAATGAGTATGTTTAAAATCCTTCTATTTTGACGACCTATAACTTTTTCATTTTTCCGTATAAGTGATGGTATGAGTGCAAATTTTTTGCACCGTGATCTGTACTTTTTATTGATACCACATTTGTGTATATAAAACTTTAATAATTATTATAATGTTTTTTATAAAATGTGAAGACAAAGCTTCAATTTTGCACTTTTTTTTTGTTTTTTTACGTTCACCATACGGGATCAATAACATTATATTTTAATAGTTGGGACATTTACACACACGGCAATACCAAATATGTGTATTTTTTTAATACTTTATGGGGGTAAAATGGGAAAAAAAGGAAATTTTACATTTTTATTGGGGGAGGGGATTTTTCATATTTTTAACTTAAAATTTTTTATGTTTTACTTTTATTTTTAAACTTTAATAGTCCCTATGCTAATACTGTTCAGTGCTATGCATAGGGCATAGCACTGATCATTGTTGTCGGTCATAATCTGCTCTGGTCTGCTCAATTTCAGACTAGAGCAGAAGACCCTTGGAAGGCGGCGGAGGCAGGTGAGGGGATCTCCGCGCGCTGTTCTGCATGATCGGATCGCCACGGCAGCGCTGCGGGCGATCCGATCATCTATATTTCTGACCGCACTGCCGTAGAGGCCGTGATCTGTATTGATCACGGCATCTGAGGGGTTAATGGCAGACATCCACGGGATCGCGGATCTCGCCCATTACCGGCGGGTCCCTGGCTGCTATCAACAGCCGGGACCAGCCGCGCATGATCAGAGCATCGCTCCGATGCTCGCAGTCATGTACAGGACGTAAATATACATCCTGGTGCTCTAAGTACCGTCGCACAAGGATGTAAATTTACGTCCTTGGTCGTTAAGGGGTTAAAGGGGTACTCCACTGGAAAACATTTTTTTTAGTTTTTTTTAAATCAACTGGTGCCAGAAAGTTAAACAGATTTGTAAATTGCTTGTATTAAAGAAAAAAAAAATTAATCCTTCTAATATTTATAAGCTGCTGTATGCTCCACAGGAAGTTATTTTTCTTTTTTGAATTTCCTTTCTGTCTGACCTCAGTGTTCCACCACATGTAAGGAACTGTACAGAGCAGGATAGGTTTTCTATGGGGACTCTGTACAGTACCTAAAATGAACAGAGGTGTCAGCAGAGAGCATTGTGGTCAGACAGAAAGGAAATTAAAAAGAAAATAACTTCCTGTAGCTCATACAGCAGCTGATAAGTACTGGAAGGATTAAGATTTTGTTTAATTGAAGTAATTTACAAATCTTTAACTTTTCGGATAAAAAAAAAAAAATTCCAGTGGAGTACCACTTTAACTCCTTGGGGACGGAGGGTGTACCTATACGCCCTCAGCCCACTCCCTTTTTATAACGCGGGGCCACAGTGGCCCCACGTCATAGCGGGTCGGGCCCGGCCTCTAACAACTGTCAGGACCCGTGGCTAATAGCGCACGCTATTAACCCTTTAGACGCGGCGTTCAAAGAGGAAGTAAAGCACTGCTGGTTAGCTCAGGGGGCTGTTCGGGATCACCGCGATGAAATCGGCATCCCGAACAGCTGTAAAGACAGCAGTAGGGTCCCTACCTTCCTCCATGATGTCCGATCACTGAATGAGATCCAGGCATGAGCAGTCAAGCGGCAGAATCATTGATCAATGGTTTCCTATGAGAAACCATAGATCAATGTAAAAGATCAGTGTGTGCAGTGTTATAGCCCCATATGGGAGCTATAACACTGCAAATAAAATGTGGAAAAAAAAGTGAATAAAGATCATTTAACCCCTTCCCTGATAAAAGTTTGAATCACCCCCAATTAAAAAAAATAAAACTGTGTAAATAACAATAAACATATATGGTATCGCCGCATGCGAAAATGTCCGAATTATAAAAATATATTGTTAATTAAACCGCACGGTCAATGGCGTACGTGCAAAAAAAATCCAAAGTCCAAAATTGCGTCATTTTGGTCACTTTTTATATAATGAAAAAATGAATAAAAAGTGATCAAAAAGTCCGATCAATACAAAAATGGTACCGCTAAAAACGTCAGATCACGGCGGAAAAAATGAGCCCTCATACCGCCCCATACGCGGAAAAATAAAGTTATAGGGGTCAGAACGTATACATTTTCCTGCATGTAGTTTATGATTTTTTCTGCAAAATCAAACCTATATAAGTAGGGTATCATTTTAATCGTATGGACCTACAGAATAAGGATAAGGTGTCATTTTTACCGAAAAATGTACTGCATAGAAACGGAAGCCCCCAAAAGTTACAAAATGGCATTTTTTTCTTCAATTTTGTCACACAATGATTTTTTTTCCATTTCCCCGTAGATTTTTGTGTAAAATGACTGATGTCATTACAAAGTAGAATTGGTGGGGCAAAAAATAAGCCATCATATGGATTTTTAGGTACAAAATTGAAAGGGTTAAGGTTTTTAAAAGGTAAGGAGGAAAAAACGAAAGTGCAAAAACTGGAAAACCCTCTGTCCCCAAGTGCTTAAAGGAGTACTCGGTGGAAATTTTTTTTTCAAATCAACTGGTTCCAGAAAGCTACACAGATTTGTACATTACTTCTATTAAAAAATCTTAAAGGGGTATTCAAGTTATTAGCTTCTGAAGTTTTCTGTCTAACTGCTCAATGATGATGTCACGTCCCGGGAGCTGTGCATGATGGGAGAATATCCCTTGCATGATGGGAGAATATCCCCATAGGAACTGCACAGCTCCCGGGACGTGAGTCATTAGACAGCAGTTAGACAGAAAACAACAACTCAACTTCAGAAGCTAATAACTATTGGAAGGATTAAGATTTTTTAATAGAAGTAATTTACAAATCTGTTTAACTTTCTGGAGCCAGTTGATATATATATATATATATATATAAAAAAAAAAAAGTCTTGGCCTGGAATGCCCCTTTAACCCCTTAACGACGCAGGACGTATATTTACGTCCTGCGCCGGCTCGCGCGATATGAAGCGGGATCGCGCAGCGATCCCGCATCATATGGCGTCGGTCCCGGCGCTCATCAACGGCCGGGACCCGCGGCTAATACCACACATCGCCGATCGTGGCGATGTGCGGTATTAACCCTTTAGAAGCGACGGTCAAAGCTGACCGCCGCTTCTAAAGCGAAAGTGAAAGTGACCCGGCTGCTCATTCGGGCTGTTCGGGACCGCCGCAGTGAAATCGCGGCATCCCGAACAGCTGACAGGACACCGGGAGGGCCCTTACCTGCCTCCTCGGTGTCCGATCGGCAAATGACTGCTCCGTGCCTGAGATCCAGGCAGGAGCAGTCAAGCGCCGATAACACTGATCACAGGCGTGTTAATACACGCCAGTGATCAGCATAGGAGATCAGTGTGTGCAGTGTTATAGGTCCCTATGGGACCTATAACACTGTAAAAAAAAAGTGTTAATAAAGGTCATTTAACCCCTTCCGCTAATAAAAGTTTGAATCACCCCCCTTTTCCCATAAAAAAATAAAAGTGTAAAAAAAATAAAATAAACATATGTGGTATCGCCGCGTGCGTAAATGTCCAAACTATAAAAAATATATAATTAATTAAACCGTACGGTCAATGACGTACGTGCAAAAAAATTCCAAAGTCAAAAAAAGCGCATTTTTGTCACTTTTTATACCATTAAAAAATGAATAAAAAGTGATTAAAAAGTCCGATCAAAACCAGAATCATACCGATAAAAACTTCAGATCACGGTGCAAAAAATGAGTCCTCATACCGTCCTGTACGTGGAAAAATAAAAAAGTTATAGGGGTCAGAAGATGACATTTTTAAACGTATACATTTTCCTGAATGTAGTTATGATTTTTTCCAGAAGTACGACAAAATCAAACCTATATAAGTAGAGTATCATTTTAACCGTATGGACCTACAGAATAATGATAAGGTGTCATTTTTACCGAAATATGCACTGCGTAGAAACTAGGGATGTAAGAAAAAATCGATTCTCGCGATAATCGCGATTTTTTCATTTGCCGATACAGAATCGATTCAAAATATTTTTGAATCGATTCTTTTAGGGATGTGGAATTTTTATCTGCGGACGCCTGGAACAGCATGTCATGTCCTGGGCATCAGGAGATAAAAGTTCCACATTTGTGGAGCCGGGCAGGCCGGATCTGACACGGCGTCGCTCTGGGTGTATGGAGCGGGCTCCGACTCGTGCCCACTCCGTACTACGCGACCCCCGGCTGATTTCAGTAGCCGGGGGCCGCCGCTAATAGCCAGCATGCGACAATCGCCGCGGCTGGCTATTAAAGGAGTATCCGGTGCGCACTTTTCTCATTTTATCCTATCCAGGCTGCAAAATAAAATAAAACGCACTTTATCTTACCTGCCAACGAGCCCCCGGAGCTCCGGTACAGGTGTTCGGTCCCCGGGCTGTATTCTTCTTACTTCCTGTTAGTCCGGCACGTCACACGGAGCTTCAGCCTATCACTGGCCGCAGCGATGTCCCGCCTCCGCTGGTGATAGGCTGAAGCTCCGTGTGACGTGCCGGACTAACAGGAAGTAAGAAGAATACAGCCCGGGGACCGAACACCTGTACCGGAGTGTACCGGAGCTCCGGGGGCTCGTTGGCAGGTAAGATAAAGTGCGTTTTATTTTATTTTGCAGCCCGGACGGGATAACATGAGAAAAGTGAGCACCGGAGTACTAGATCGCCACTGTCAAAGCTGACAGCGGCGTCTATTGGGATCTATGAATGCTCCCAGGTGGGCGATGTATCGGGATATATCGCGATGTATCGTCACCTAGACGGTATCGCGATATATGGGGATATATCGAATCGCCACACTGGTATCGCGATTCGAATCGAATCGCCAAATTCTTGGCGATTCACACCCCTAGTAGAAACGGAAGCCCCCAAAAGTTATAAAATGGCATTTTTTCTTCGATTTTGTCGCACAATGATTTTTTTTTCCGTTTCGCCGTGCATTTTTGGGTAAAATGACTAATATCACTGCAAAGTAGAATTGGCGACGCAAAAAATAAGCCATAATATGAAATTTTATGTGCAAAATTTAAAGCGTTATGATTTTTAAAAGGTAAGGAGTAAAAAATGTAAGTGCAAAAACGGAAAAACCCTGAGTCCTTAAGGGGTTAATCCTTCCAGTACTTAGCAGCAGCTGTATACTACAGAGGAAGTTGAGTTGTTCTTTTCTGTCTGACCACAGTGCTCTCTGCTGACACCTCTGTCCATGTCAGGACCTATCCAGAGTAGGAGAAAATCCCCATAGAAAACCTTTCCTGCTCGGGACAGTTCCTGACATGGAAAGAGGCGTCAGCAGAAAAGAGTACACCTTTTAAGGATGTGTTCTTCTAAATCTATTCTGCAAGCCCTATGAATGCAGCACAGAGGCTCAATTAGAATGTATGAACAAATTTAACAGTTAACAATAACATTGAAAGGGTAAATTTTGCAATAGATGTCTTATACACGTAATTCTTTTGCAAGAAGCAGCTAATATTACAGCGTATGACATTTTTTTGGGTATGTTTACACGTAATGCGTGTACTTTTATTTTATGCTAAAGATTTTATTAATTTAATTCTTAAACTAGAAGAATAAATCATTAAATGCAACATAACACCCATGGCAAAATATTTGAGGCATATATACTACATGTTAACATCCCTTTAAATTTTAGTATTTTTGACTTCATAAAAGCTTAGACTACAACATGAGTTGGTAATGTAGTTAGTACAAAGTTTTGTTAAGAGAAGAGTAAAATGAATTCTCGTCTGCCTCCCACTTTGTATAGGTGACAGGTCTGGTATTTTTGGTTATACTTAAATACAACATTTTTACATACTTATAGTCATTTATTTCTTTGTATTTAGAATTAAGGAACTAGAGAAGAAAGAAGCAGAAGAAGCCAACCAGAAGGAAATGGAAAAGTGGGATAGTGGTCTCTTGGCTCTTGCAGCACCTTCATCAATGACTACAATGTGGGAAATACCAGCCATAGGTCATTTTCTTTGCTTAGCTCAGCAAATTTTGAACCTGCCTGAAATAGTGTTTTATGAATTGGAGCGCTGTTTATTGATGCCTCAGTGTAATGTATTCCTGGCAAAGATAATGACTTCATTATTGAGTCCTCCACATCGCAGACCAACTTTACATCGGCGCCCTTACCTCCCATACAAAGCCTGGGAAGCTGCACTTAGGCAAAAGGTTCAACAGTGGTATACAGTTGTAAGTCAAGCTGAGAATCCTGACCGATGTGCTGAGAAGCTTGGGCTTTGCTCTCAGTTTTTTAAAGTCCTAGGTGAAGTCAATCCACTTGAACAAAAAACATTTCATGAGTTAACATTTTACCAAAAAGTTTGGTTATTAAAAGGTCTTTGTGACTTTGTCTATGAAACACAAAGTGAAGTGCAAGATGCTGTTCTTGGACAACCAATTCATGAATGTAGAGAGGTGATTCTAGGTTATGATTCCCAGGAAAATGCATACATTCACTTTCCCCAGTTTTGCGGTGCAGATGTACGTGTGTACAAACAGAGACCCTTTAAAGCCCCTGAATTTCCTATGCCATCAATTAAAATTAAAAGAAATTCACGGGCGAAACTGCGTAGGTGCAAATACTCTAAAAAAAGGAATGGAGTTTATAACAATGTTAAAAAAGTGACACCTTCAAACTATTCAACTAATCCAGAGTACTTTGACTTGAAGGAAGAAAGTTCGGCAAATTGTCAGGTGGACACCTTCTCAGACAGTGACTTAAAGCAAGACTCTGGGCATGAAGACCAGAGTTGCAAAGAGTTTAATGTGACAGTCTCTTGCAAAGAAAATGTTAAAAAAACTATTAGTCCAGGGGAACTTGTGGGATATGGACAACCTTTGAGTCCAGGGGAGATTAGGATTCTTGAAAATGTAGATAAATATGCTGACACAACTTTACTTAAAGCTGACACTAGTCCATTGAAAGAAAATGCACTTAAAACATATCAAGTACATGTGAATGGCAACCACACTCACAATACTGATGTTATTTGCCACAGGGTAGCAATGGACATTTTCTTAGACCATCCTCTTCTAAACCATAAAAAAGTAAAGCTCAATAAAATGCAAGCAAAGAAGAAGAAGAAAAAGAAAAAAATAAAGGATCTACTGCAGGGTAAATGTGAAAATCTCCAAACTCACAAATTCAAATCTCTTAAGGCTGAAATCCATAATAAATTGTATCTAAGCAAAAAGCAAGCCAAACACAAGAAGGACAAGTCCGGTGAGTGCTATATAAAGTGTATATTTCACAGTTAAAGTAGTTAATTACTGCATTTGCATAAATATCCATTAACCCCTAGGGGATGCAGGGCGTACAGGTGCTTGTACTTCCTGCCTCCCACCTTGGCTATGAAGCGAGTGCAGGAGTTGCGCTCAGATCATAGACCACAGGTCAGCAGCCAGGGACCCGCTGGTAATGGCAGACAACAGCGATTGAGGTCTCCTTACCTGCCTCCTGCCTTCATCATGGGGCCTTCTTCTCTGGTCTGCCTTCGATATGCATAGCACTGATCAGTATTTGCAATCTAAAAATTGCAATAAACAGTCCCATACTTTGCATTACTGCGGGCAGAAATATCCCATCTATTAAAATATTATGTTAATGATTCTGTACGTGAATGGCATAAATGTAAAAAAGTCCCTAATTGCAGATTTTCGGTCACATCCCAGAAAAAAAAAAGTTATCAAAAAGTCACAAAAGTGGTACTGATGAAAACTAGAGATCCCTGCTCAAGAAATGAGCCCTCATACAGCCCTGTATACAGAAAAATAAAAAAGTAAGTTCAGAATATGGCATTTTAAACATAGTAGTACAATAATAAAGCATGTAAACATGGCTATCGTTTTAATTGTATTGATCATTTAATTTGTATTGAATAAAGAGAACATGTCAGTTTTACCATAATGATACTGCGTAAAAACAAAAAAAACAAAAGTTGCAAGATGACAGGTTTCTTATTCATTTCCCACCATAAAAAATGTTTTGGTTGCACCGTAGTATCTATGGTAAAATAAAAGGTTTCATTACAAAGTACAATTATGCAAAAAACAAGATCTCGTGGGTCTGTAGGGGGAAAAATGAAAGAGTTATGGCTCTTAGAATGCAAGGAGGAAAAAACAAAAATGCAAAAATGAAAATTTCCTGTGTTCTCAAGGCCAAAATGGCTCTGTCCTTAACCTCTTAAGGACACAGCCCATTTTGGCCTTACAGGGGTGCTCCGGTGGGAAACTTTTTAAAATCAACTGGTGCCAGAAAGTTAAACAGATTTGTAAATTACTTCTATTAAAAAATCTTTACCCTTCCAGTACTTTTTAGCAGCTGTATGCTACAGAGGAAATTCTATACTTTTTTAATTTCTTTTTTCTCTTGTCCACAGTGCTCTCTGCTGACACCTGATGCCCGTATAAGGAACTGTCCAGAGCAGGAAAAAAATCCCCATTGCAAACCAACGCTGCTCTGGACAGTTCCTGATACACGCAGCAGGTGTCAGCAGAGAGCACTGTGGACAAGACAAAAAAAGAAATTCAAAAAGTATAGAATTTTCTCTGTAGCAGACAGGTGCTAAAAAGTACTGGAAGGGTAAAGATTTTTTAATAGAAGTCATTTACAAATCTGTTTAACTTTCTGGTACCAGTTGATTTAAAAAGAAAAAGTTTTCCACCGAAGTACCCGTTTAACCCCTTAAGGACGGGTTTTTCCGTTTTTGCATTTTCATTTTTTCCTCATCACCTTCTAAAAATCATAACGCTTTCAATTTTGCACATAAAATTCCATATTATGACTTATTTCTTGTGCCACCAATTCTACTTTGCAGTGACATTAGTCATTTCACCCAAAAATCCTCGGAGAAACGGAAAAAAAAATCATTGTGCGACAAAATAGAAGAAAAAATTTAATTTTGTAATTTTGGGGGCTTCCGTTTCTACGCAGTTCATTTTTCGGTAAAAATAAAACCTTATCTTTATTCTGTAGGTCCATACGGTTAAAATGATATCCTACTTATATAGGTTGGATATTGTCGTACTTCGAAAAAAAATCATAACTACATGCAGGAAAATTTATATGTTAAAAATTCTCATCTTTAACCCCTATAACTTTTTTTATTTTTCTGCGTACGGGCCGGTATGAGGGCTAATTTTTTGCGCCGTGTTCTGAAGTTTTTATCGGTACCATTTTTCTATTGATTGGACTTTTTGATCACTTTTTATTCATTTTTTTATTCATTTTTATTCCGTTTTAAACATCGAGAACGGGCGTAGGGCGTACAGGTACGCCCTACGTCCTTAAGGAGTTAAAGGGGTACTCCGGTGGAAAAACTTTTTTTTTTTTTTTTTTTTTTTTTTTAAATCAACTGTTGCCAGAAAGTTAAACAGATTTGTAAATTACTTCTATTAAAAAATCTTAATCCTTCCTGTACTTATTAGCTGCTGAATGCTACAGCGGAAATTCTTTTCTTTTTGAAACACAGAGCTGTCTGCTGACATCATGAGCACAGTGCTCTCTGCTGACATCTCTGTCCATTTTAGGAACTGTCCAGAACAGCATATGTTTGCTATGGGGATTTCCTTTTACTCTGGACAGTTCCTAAAATGGACAGATATGTCAGCAGAGAGCACTGTGCTCATGATGTCAGCAGACAGCTCTGTGTTTCAAACGAAAAAGAATTTCCATTGTAGTATTCAGCAGCTAATAAGTACAGGAAGGATTAAGATTTTTTAATAGAAGTAATTTACAAATCTGTTTAACTTTCTGGCACCAGTTGATTAAAAAAAAAAAAGTTTTTCACCGGAGTACCCCTTTAAGGACGCAGCCAATTTTTTTTTGCATTTTTTTTTTCCTCCTCACCTTCTAAAAATCATAACTCTTTTTTATATTTACATCCACAGACAAGTATGAGGGCTTGTGTTTTGCATGACCAGTTGTCATTTGTAATGACATCATTCATTTTACCTTAAAATGTATGGCAAAAAAAAAAAAAAAATACTATTTGTGTGGGGAAATTGAAAAGAAAACCGCAATTTTTAAAATTTTGGAAGGTTTCGCGTTCACGCTGTACAATTTACGGTATAAATGACGTTTTATTTATTCTGTTGGTCTATACGATTAAAATTGTCAGGGACCAAACGAGGGGACAGGGAGAGTGATCCCTAACTGTGACCCTAAAAACATTCTCCCTGCCTACTTGCCCATCCATCCTAAACGATGGATCGACTACTGGGCGCCGGTCCCTTCCTGTGCTAAAGTGCAGTGGCGTAAAAACAAATATACATAGTCGGTCACAGACCTGAACAGAAACAGAAAACTATTAGACAACCAGATAAACCAGACAATACAAATACTAACAGGGCAGAATATAAACTCACAAACAGAGCAGAATATAGTGAATTAATAAACAGTTCATAAACCGGATATAAGATAAACAGCAGACATGATAAAATGAACAAGACTAGGCATGATATGAGTATACAGCAGAATCCAGGAGATGAAGGGGAAAAACAGATGAACTGAGAGCCAAAACACTAAACTGAACAGGTTAGTTACTAAGAACTATCACAAGCAGGTACAAAGGACAAAGATTAGATAACCAAACAGGATATAAATATAGGACACTGTTCACACTGGGACACAGAATATACAAACTGGACACCCCACTCCACTATAGGAGTAGCCATTAATAATAAAGCCAAATAGGCTACTGGCCAGCAGACACACTCCACCATGCGGACAAAATGCTGACCCAGTAGGAAATGGAAATATAATACATGAGATACTAGACCTGAACCGGATGAGTCTGAATAAACTCCAGAATACCGAACAAGAATATAACATACAGAGCACAGGGTACAAGCTAGACAGCGTGAATACAGACAGAGCAGAACAAACAAACATAATCCTAAAACCGACTAATGTAACACAGACTAAAATACAAGGAGCATGCTATATAACCATGGCTAAAAGCCCAGATAAAATGACAAGATAAATACAAGGTAAATGCTCAAGCAGACATAGTAGTATTGCACTCCAGCACCAGAATGCAGGAGAACTCCACTTGAGTTTTCATTCGTTCAGAGCATTAACTATTTGATATTTTACCTGGATAGGAAACTGCTCTGAACAAACTAGTGTGTGAATAAAACACCTAAACCGAAAAATACAAAAAGAAATGAACGGACATTACAAAAATGATACTCATTGTTTACATACTTTTCTATTACTGTACTGCTTTAAAAAAAATCTCTAACTTTTTAACCAAATTAGTGCGTTTAAAATCCCTTTATTTTGATTACCTATAACTTTTTTATTTTTCCGTATAAGCGGTGGTATGAGGGCTTATTTTTTGCGCGGTGATCTGTACTTTTTATTGATACCACATTTGCAAATATGAAACTTTTTTAATTTAATTTTGTTACATTTTTGGGGGGAATATTATGTAACAAAAGCAGCAATTTTTTTTTTACTACGTTTATGCCCCTCACTGTACGGCATCAATAACATTATATTTTGATAGCTCAGTCATTCATACGTGGCGATACCAAATATGTTTGTACATTTTTTTATTTTATTTTTTTACACTTTCTGGGGTAAAATAGGGAAAAAGGGATGATTTACATTGTTATTGGGGGGAGGGGATTTTTCAAATATAATTTTTTTTTTTCACTTTAATAGTCCCCATACGGGACTGTTTATAGCAATCTTTTGATTGATTGCTAATACTGTTCAGTGCTATGTATAGGAAATAGCACTGATCAGTGTTATTAGTCATCTTCTGCTCTGATCTGCTCGATCTCAGACCAGAGCAGAAGACCCGTGGAGACGGTTGGAGGCAGGTGAGAGGTAGTGTTGGGCGCAAATATTCGCAAATTCATGAATATTTCAAATATAGCGCAAAATATTCGCAATTATGAATATTAACTTTTTTTTCACAGTACACATCACAGTGATCATCCCTCCCTGCTTCCAGCTTGTGGTGTAAACAAGGCTCCAATAGTAGTAACTGTGTCAGAACGGCGGGCGCACGAAAATTTGCATATGCAAATTTTCGCACATATTTTAGCTGTTTTATCACGCGATATTGTGCATGCGAATTTTATGGCACATAGTTTAAAAAAAGACTGTGAATATGTGAATTTTGCGAATAAATTACGAATATTCGTCCATATATTTGTGAAACATTGCGAATTCGAATATGGCCTATGCCGTTCAACACTAGTGAGGGGACCTCCGTCCGCCATTATGGATGATTGGATCCCCGCGGCTGCGCTGCAGGCGATCCGATCATCCATTTTACAGACCGCACTGCCGCAGACCGCATCTGAGGGGTTAATGGCGGATATCAGCGTGATTGCTGATGTCCGCCATTACCGGCGGGTCCCTGGCTGCTGATAGCAGCCAGGACCTGCCGTGCATGGCAGGAGCACCACTCCGGTGCTCGCGGTCATGTACAGGAAGTAAATGTACGTCCTGGTGTGTTGAGTACCAGGGCACCAGGACATACATTTACGTCCTGTGTCGGTAAGGGACTAAACCAAAGATTTTGTTTAGAAATTTAGATAATTCTGCATTCAACATAAAATAGCTATGCCAAAACTCTATGGATATAAACTCGAAAGCCTGAAATTTGTCCTTCACTTTAGGCCCACAGTATCTCTTGCTCCCTCCCGCAGATACTCCGCTAGTACAATCTTTTGCGGATATTTATATCAGCATTTTCACTTCATAAGCTTTATTGATATCAAGCTCTTTAATCCCTTAAGCCCATTTTGGCCTTGACACAGGACATTAAAATTTTTGCATTTTTGCTTTTTCCTCTGCCTACTAAGAACCACTTGATGGTAAAAATGATACATTCTCCTGTATTCTTTAGCTCAGTATGATTAAAACGATACCCAATTGATATAGTTTTTCTATTATTGTACTACTTTACTAAGCTAAAATCAGTATATTTGAAATCTTCTGACCCATATAACTTTTTTTTTCCTTATACGGAGGATAGATGTAACTATCTTCTAATATATTATGGGATTTAAAAATCAAATTTTTGGACTTTTGTGTATATGTGACTTTTTAATTACTTTAAATTTTTTTTCTAGGATGTGATGTGATCAAAAATCATCAGTTTTGGACTTTGGTATTTTTTTTTTATGTTTACAATGTGTACCGTACGGGATCATTAACATAATATCTGAGTAGATACAAAGTATGTTGATTTTTATTTCTTACTCTGGGCTGCAGGTGATCAGATCAGCCACCGGACCTTACGCATTGTGTAGATGTCGTGATTAATATTGATCACGGTATATGAGAGGTTAATGGCGGACATCAACGGAACCTCTGATGTTAGCCATTACCAGCGGGTCCCTGACTGCTGATAGCAGCTGGGACCTTCTGTCTATGATGCAAGTGCAACACCTGCACTCGCCTCATAGCCGCAGCAGGACATAATGTTCCAGGCACCCAGGTCGTACCTGTGCGCCCTGCGTCCTCTAGAGTTTAACACCTTGGGGACCAAGGGCATACCTGTACCCCCTGGTCCGGCACCCTGCTATGATGCGGGGTCACTGACTAACTCCATGTCATAGGCAGGTGGTCCCGGCGGCTATTAGCCACCAGGACCCATGTCTAATGCCGAACATCACTGATCCTGGTGATGATGATAACCCCTTAGACACACCGATTAAAGTTGATCGCCGCGTCTAAAGTGAAAGTAAACGGTTCCCGGCACCTCAGTGAGGCTGTTCGGACGCCACGGTGAAATCGCGGCATCCCGAACCGCTCAGATGACGGGAGCAGGGTCCCCACCTGACTCCTCTCCTTCTGATTGGCGATCTGCTGCTCCATGCCTGCTCAGCTGGCTGGAGCAGCAGTGCGCCGATAACACTGATCAATGCTATGCTATGGCATAACATTGGACAGTGTATGCTATCAGAAGATTGCATGTAATATGGGGACTAAAAAATTGTGTAAGAAAAAAGTTAATAAATGTGATTTAACCCCTTCCCTAATAACAGTTTGAATCACCCCCCTTTTCCCATAAAAAATAAATGTAAACAAAAATAAACATAAACATATGTGGAATCGCCGCATGTGTAAATGACTGAACAATAAAAATATAACATTAATTAAACCGCACGGTCAATGGCGTTTACATAACAAAAAATTCCAAAGTCCAAAATTGTGGATTTTTGGTCATTTTGTATACCATAAAAAAACGAATAAAAAGGTGATCCAAAAAAAAACCATCAAAAAAAGAATGGTACCGATAAAAACTGAAAGGGTAGCTCCCACCATCCTATTTTTTTTTTTTTTCTGTCCCTGCCTATTGCCAATCTATCCCAAACCCCCTCCCTGCTTTTAATTTTTCTTTTTACTATATTAAAAATAACTTTTTGTCTGCCTGGTAGTGTGCTCACTACCAGGCAGACTTCCCCAGCAGGCACCACATCACTGATGCCTGCTGGGGACAGCACTTCCGCCCTTAGTTTATCTACACAGAGTGCCTCCAGCTGTTTCACCACTACAACTCCCAGCTTGCCCTGACATCTATAGACTGTGAGGGCATGCTGGGAGTTGTAGTAGTGAAACAGCTGGAGGCACCCTGTGTAGATAAACTATAAGTTAGTGCCATGCGGCGCTACGGCGCTAGCCTGTTCCCTCCGTCAAAGCCCCCCATACCCCGTTCCCTCCATCACAAACCCACCCACCCCCGCCCGCATACCCCGTTCCCTCCATCACAAACCCCCCGCCCGCATACCCCGTTCCCTCTTACAGATACTGCAGAGTCCAGTAGAATTGGTAGAATTTAGTGAACATACAGTTCATTGAATGTAAAGATTTGTCAAACTCAAATTAGAATTGGCTGTTGATTTATTTAGTTTTTTTAACCCTTAAGAACACTGATTTTTCATTGAGTTTTCCTCTATTTCCTCCTTGCCATTCAGCCATTCAATAGCCATAAGTCTTTAAATTTTTCGCTTACAGAGCCAGATGAGGGCCAAATGAAGTCTAAAAAAAATAACTTTTTGTGGAGTGAAGTAGAAAAACAAATCCCTGCAGTTTACAAAAGTATAAAAAAAAAAAATAATAATAATAAAAAAAATTAGCATGCTTAACAAAATTACTATGCCAGCTCCTAATGTATGAAATGGGCTCAGGAGCTGAGAACACTTTGTATGCAGCCGCCACCCACAGCTAATGCCAAACATCACTGATCGGAAATATCTGTAAACAACCCTTTAGACACAACAATCAAATTAATTGTGGCATCAAAATGCAGGAAAGTTACTGTATCTGGCCTTTAGGGAAGCTGATTGGAACCTTCTCTGTAAAATCCTGATCAGCTGAGATGATGGCCAGGGTGTCCCTGCCTGCCTCACTGTAGTCTGATTGAAACTCTATTTATACAGGCTGTAGCGGCTACCTGTATACTTGGAGTGCCCATAACACTGATCAGTGTTATGCTATTGCATAGCATTGAACAGTGTTTGCAATTGAAAGATTGCATCTAATAGTCTCCTATGTGGACTAAAACAATATTTAAAAAAATATTTTTGTTAATGAATGCGAATAAGCCTCTCTCCTAATAATAATTGAAATCATTCCCATTTTAGAATAATATGTAAACAAAAATATAAAATTTGTATTTTTTATTAGTTTAAAAAAAAATATTGAGTGCAATATTGTCTGAACTATTAAAATATGTTTATAATCCCACATGGTGAATGGCATAAATGTAAAAAAATGTAAAAAAAAAAAAAAAAAAAAAAAAAAACATTTGCCAGAATTGCTAATTTTTGTTAATTTCATGTACCAGAAAAAATGTATATAGATCTAAACTACATAATATGGCACAAAAAAAATCCCAGCCCCATGTATGGAAAAGTAAAGGGTAAGAATAGGGCTATTGTAAGCATACTTATTTTCTAAAAATAAAGTGCACTATGTAGAAACAAAAGTTACAAAATTGTGTTTTTTTTTTTTAGTTTTTTTTATTTTGCTGTAAATTTGGTGGTATAATAAGTAATGTTATTACACAGCAACCCACATAAAACAAGCCTTCATATGGCCCTGTAAGTGGTAAATTGAGTGCTGGCTGTTTAAAAGATAAAGTGAAAATATGAAACAACAAAAAAGAAATGTGTCCTTAAGGGATTAAAGGTGTTTATAGACTATAAAACCAGTTACTTTTACTCATAAGCAAGTGCTGAAATCAGCTACTGAGATGACTAATAAACAGTGGTTTTGGCATTGCTCAGGATTATACACCTTTTCCAAAAAAGTAAATAAATGACTGTGTGCTTCCCTGAAAGTAGTCAAACAGAAATCTGCACTCTTTTATGCATCTATATTTCTACCACACAGTTAAGAAAGGTGTTATTAATAAGATGCCTTGAAGCTTAAAATTCCAAAAGTATTTTGTGAACTCAACCATAGTAACATTCACATTAAACACATAAAATTAAGATAGAGGATAATATTAAAATAGCATAAAAATTCTAAGAAGGATGAACCTAGTGCGCTACTATCAGTTTTATATATTATGTTTAGCTCTCTTTTGTCAGCAGCATCACCACAGTTAGCTGCTATATACACCCATACACAGCTCTGCAGCACACATTATATATACACACTGGTCTGCTGCGCACACACCCAGTTTTCCTATGCCCACACACATTGATTTTTTACTTTAAAATTAAAGCAAATCCTTTAGTGCCTAGTAGTTGGAACCTGGATATAATGTGCACATGGCATCCAGTTTCTTCTGTTCTGTGCTTATCACACAGTTCAGAGAAGGAAGAGGACAGTACAGCAGTGGATCGCTGCACAATTCTCACAGTGATGGGCACAGGGCTATATCAGTGCTTTGCCCAATCAGTAAGGATATGGTCAGGGCAGTCTAGCACTGTTGGGTTGCTCATGCTGGTGAAATTATGGGGGAGACTTATCAAAACCTATGTAGAGGAATAGTGATGCAGTTACCCATAGCAACCAGCTAGACTGCTTTCATTTTTAAGATGCCTTTAAAAAAAATAAAAGCACAGATTTTTTGTTATGGGCAACTGCATCACTCTTTCTCTACACAGGATTTTATAAATTGTACTCTATGTCTTGAGGTCAAAAAAATGCAGTAATCAATACGACTTAAAAAACATAGCAGTCCAGATTTCTTGTTCACAACACCATTGCAAACCCAAGGAATCCATTGGATCTGCTTGTACTTGTCAGCAGATCTAATGATGCTCTATACTGGTGGTCTGTCTGGACTGAGCCAGAGTGTTTGCTGTTGTTTAGTGCCCTAATGTAACTGATGTTCCTAACAGTATGGTCAGAAGGGCCTAGTTGGTGGGTATTTTGATAAAATGACCATTCGTCTTTCCAATGGTGTGCCCCCACTCGGTCAACTGTGCAAAATGTATCCTAGTGGCAAAGAGGCATGATAACAAAAAAGAAAACCAGCCAACACTTCATATACAGCTCGCACACCCAACAAAAATGAGGAAATAATAAATGCTTTATTGATCAATACTAAAGCACGTATAAAATAACAGAAGTTGTATAATGGACAGACAATATTAAAAACTCTTAAAAAGCCTGTTGATCTCTGGGGCTGTCAACCACTAGAGGGGGCTAACAGCACACCCTTAAGTGGGCACAATTCCTAATGCAAGAATAAAAGATGACAAGGTATAATAGCTTGTATTCTAGAATGAAAAAATGGTCCACTGCAGAGCCCGATGATATAAGTGCACTAGAAAAAAAAAACAATGACATGTCATGTCAAGAGGCATGTCTAGCAGTCAATAATCTTCTCCAAGAGTACAAAGATGAAGATGGTACTCACAAATATTCAGTATTCAAGCTTTATTCCAATGTCAGGTCAGTATGCAGGCTGGCCAACGGGCCGTTTCTCGATCACAATAGCGCTTTTTCAAGACCTTTTGACTTTCTTAAAAATCCAAACCCATATATACACAGGCTTTATTAACCCCTTACTATTGTACAACAAATGTTAAAAATACATAGAATAGGTAGTGAGGATTTTATACCTGCACCAAGTTAATGTATCTTACATAATATCCTATTAGGAGGACGATTCGGCTTCATCATGTATTACTATTTGCTTCTTAAATTATATTCCTTACATCTTTTGATGTTATAAACCTCCCATTTCCAACGGTTTTATCACAGTTAGACATCGTTGTTATGAACTTCCCTCATATGTTCTATCACCCGAGGACATCCAACACCAGTAACAATCCTCTTGGCACCTGTTCACACTGGGAATAAGACTTTAGAGAATTGACAGTCCAAAAATTTTTTCTCTCTTTCTCAGCCAATACTGTGATTTTATGTTCCAAAGAGTTGGTGCTTGGTACTTGTAACTCATCTTTCAAGTTACATTGTGTGAAAAAGTCCCCTGCATCTTCTCGACCTCTCATGACTGTAGCTGGGTTTAGGTGGAGCTGCTGTTCCATAGAGGTATCAATTCTAGTACAGTATTAGTCCTTTTTTGGTTCCATCATATTGCATTTGATAGTGTGCTCAGACTCTAATAAGCACTGTAGACAAAGTTCATAGTTCATAAGAAGAAAGGGAATCGGCACTGCAATGCATTATTAGACGTCCCTCCTAGCTACACACCTTAATTCCTGACTCCACTGTTAGTTTCGTGGTGCTCAATCCCAGAATCAGGTGTCCAATAATAATACAAAGATGAAGATGGCACTCATAAATATTCAGTATTCAAGCTTTATTCCAAAGTCAGGTCAGTATGCAGGCTGGCCAACGAGCCGTTTCTCGCTCACAATAGCGCTTTCTCAAGACCTCTGACTTCCTTCAAAATCCCCACCCATATATGCACAGACTTTATTAACCCCTTACTAGCGTACAACAAATGTTAAAACCACATTCTATGAGGGCAGTTCATAACAACAATGTTAACTAAAATGTCTAGGTCTAACTGTGATAAAACCATTGGAAATGGGAGGCGGCAGACAAAAGAAATTATTGCAGAAAGAAACAATTAATATTAAAGACGGAAGCACTCGGACCGCTTGGTCTGAATGAGAGAAAGGACTTGAGCGTCTTTCCTCCAGATTTATAACATCAAAAGATGTAAGGAATATAATTTAAGAAGCAAATAGTAATACATGATGAAGCCGAATCGTCGAATATCCTAATAGGATATTATGTAAGATACATTAACTTGGTGCAGGTATAAAATTCTCACTACCTATTCTATGTTTTTTTTTAAACATTTCTACTATAGTAAGGAGTTAATTAAGTCTGTGTATATATGGGTGGGGATTTTGAAGGAAGTCAGAGGTCTTCCGTGCCGATTTGCTTTCTTCTTACAAACTTTATCTTCTCCAAGAGGGTATACTAGAGCAAGGGATACACTTTTACGCCCTCTTGTGGCAAAACCCAGTGTCTAAACAAATAATACCTGTAATAATTTACAGTCTACAGTCATGGCCGTAAATGTTGGCACCCCTGAAATTTTTCAAGGAAATTAAGTATTTCTCACAGAAAAGGATTGCAGCAACACATGTTTCGCTATACACATGTTTATTCTCTTTGTGTGTACTGGAACTAAACCAAAAAAAGAAGGGAAAAAAGCCTATTGGACACAATGTCACACCAAACTCCAAAAATGGTCTGGACAAAATTATTGGCACCCTTAACGTAATATTTGATTGCACACCCTTTGGGAAAAATAACTGAAATCAGGTTGCTTCCTATAACTATCAATAAGCTTCTTACACCTCTCAGCTGGAATGTTGGACCACTCTTCCTTTGCAAACTGCTCCAGGTCACTCTTATTGGAAGGGCGCCTTTTACCAACAGCAATTTTATGATCTCTCCACAGGTGTTCAATGGGATTTAGATCTGGACTCATTGCTGGCCATTTCAGAACTCTCCAGCGCTTTGACATCCATTTCTGGGTGCTTTTTGACGTATGTTTGGGGTCATTGTCCTGCTGGAAGACGCAAGATCTCCGAAGCAAAAGGAGCTTTCTAACACTGGGCTGTACAGTGCGACCCAAAATCCGTTGGTAATCCTCAGATTTCATGATGCCTTGCACACATTCAATGCACCCAGTGCCAGAGGCAGCAAAACAACCCCAAAACATCATTGAACCTCCACTATATTTCACCGTAGGTACTGTGTTCTTTTCTTTGTAGGCCTCATTCCATTTTTGGTAAACAGTACAGGGATGTGGAAATCCTATCGCCCGACGCCCGGGACAAGTAGTTTTGGGTGCTGGGCAGGTGATTTTTTTTTATAGATTTAGCCCTGTATCGGGCAAGCAGGGACAGATCGACTTCCCCCTTATTTTTCTTTAATGCCGGTGTGAGGTGCAGGAGCCGATGCAAGTCTGCACCTCACACCGGCGCTCAGAGTGTATGGAGGGGGCAGTGGTGGCCCCCAGCTGATTTCAGTAGCCGGAGGCCGCTGCTCAGAGCCCCCCAGCCGGTGTGAGGGGATCTCAGGAGCGAGGGCAGAGCCCGAGGTCACACGTCTGCAGGAGATGATTAAGCCACGTCCCCTCCCAACCCCCCTCCCGGAGGATGGAGAGCGCAGCTCTGCATAATACAAGAAGACAGGGGGAGAATGAGGACGTACACAGCTCCCCCTCCCTCACACACAGCCTCTCCCTTCCCCCTGCTCTGTCTACACAGGACATCACTTATCACGGGGAGGTTTCAAGTATTCACGGGGGAAAATACAGAGCGGAGAGAGGACGTGTGTGAGGAGACTGCGCTGCACGGGCTGGGGATTTCACCTCACACCGGCTCAGGCTGAGCATGCAGGCGGCGGGAAGGGTGGTTGTATATGTATGCAATGTATAATTGGGGGGGGGGGGGTGTATGTATGATGTGTGCATATGTATGGTGTATATGTATGATGTGTGCATATGTATGGTGTATGTGTCATGTGTATATATGATGTCTGTATGTGTGATGTGCGTATGATGTCTGTGTGATGTGTGTATGTAATGTATGATATAGGGGGCAGCGGTGGGTGTATGATGTATATTTATGGTGTGAGTGTATGTGTATATATGATGTGTGTATGGTATATGTGTGATGTGTGTATGTAATGTATGATATAGGGGCAGCGGTGGGTGTATGTATGATGTATGCATATGTATGGTGTATATTTATGGTGTGCGTGTATGTGTATATATGATGTGTGTATGGTATATGTGTGATGTGTGTATGTAATGTATGATATAGGGGGCAGCGGTGGGTGTATGTATGATGTATGCATATGTATGGTGTATATTTATGGTGTGAGTGTATGTGTATATATGATGTGTGTATGGTGTAGGTGTGATATGTATATATGATGTGTGTATGGTGTGTGTATGTAATGTATGATATAGGGGCAGCGGTGGGTGTATGTATGAGTTGTACATATGTATGGTGTATATTTATGGCGTGAGTGTATGTGTATTTATGATGTGTGATGTGTATGTAATATATGATGGGGGGGCAGCAGCGGGTGTATGGATGTATATATGTAATGTATAATATAGGGGGCAGTGGCTGGTATATGTGTATGTAATGTATGATAGGGGGGCAGCGGCGGGTGTATGTATGATGTGTCTGTATGATGTATGTATGTAATGTATAATATAGGGGTCAGTGGCCGGTGTATGTATGTATGATGTGTGTATGTAATGTATAATATAGGGGCAGTGGCCGGTGTATGTATGATGTGTCTATGTATGATGTATGTATGTAATGTATAATGTAGGGGGCAGTGGCCGGTGTATGTGTATGTATGATATGTGCATGTTTTGTACAGGGGCGGACTGACAAGTGCTGCTGCCAGGTGTGCTATCTAATTTTGTTTATTTTTAGTGGCTTCTGGTCACCCGCACTAAATTGCACCACTAGAATCCCGCCCCCTTCATACTCACCCGCCGACCAAGAGCCCCATGGATGCATGCAAACGAGGCTTGAACCAAAACTACAACTTCCAGCATGTTGCATCGTAACCTATTATAAAGTGTAACATGCTGGGAGTTGTAGTTTTGGTTCGGGTCAGCTGCAGATCCATAGGCTGTATCAGGGCATGCTGGGAGTTGTAGTTACTAACTGTAATTCCTAGTATTCCTTGACACAGCCTATGGCTCTGCAGCTGACACGAACCAAAACTACAACTCCCAGCATGTTACACAAAAACCCTAACTGTACTACTAAACAGTGCAACATGCTGCGACACCCACACAACCATAGGCTGTATCAGGGCATGCTGGGTGTTGTAGTTATCTAGTAACTAAATGCAACTTCCAGCATTTTCCTGCACATTATTAGAGTAAATAAAATATAAAATGCACCATATAAACTGGAGAAGCAGAACACCCCCCAGTAACACAGTGTTGTTCAGTGTTTTCCAATGAAAAGACTCCATATATAAGTCCCTATGAAGACTGAAAAATAGTGATTAAAATATTTTAAGAAGTGCGTATATATGTGAATAAGCCCCTTTCCTAATAAAAGTTCCGATAAAAACTACAGATCATGTCACACAAGATTACCCTCATCCCTGTATATGGAAAAATTGGAGTTATAGGGGTCAGATGGGCTTGTCTCGGGCGTAAAAGGAGCTAGCTACAGCTCTCCTGCTGCTAATAGTCTGGCATGCTGCAGTAGCCATGGCCGCCTATTAAACCATTAGATCATCGCTGTTAAAGTTGACAGCAGTGTCTAAAGGGATCTTATATCCATCCCTGGTGGTCTAGTGGGGTGGATCGTACTATTTTGGTTGAAATTATTTTATCTACCAGGACAAGTAGATTGTGTTCCGCTTTAGTCCCTTGGACAAGTAGTTTTTTTTCTTTTTTTTTATTTCCACACCCTTGCAGTAGAATGATGTGCTTTACCAAAAAGCTCTATCTTGGTCTCATCTGTCCACAAGACGTTTTCCCAGAAGGATTTTGGCTTACTCAAATTCATTTTGGCAAAATGTAGTCTTGTTTTTCTTATGTCTCTGTTTAAGCAGTGGGGTCCTCCTTGGTCTCCTGTCATAGCCCTGAATGTGTGCAAGGCATCATGAAATCTGAGGATTACCATCTTATTTTGGGTCACACTGTACAGCCCAGTGCCAGAAAGCTGGGTTTGCTTCTGAGATCTTGTGTCTTCCAGCAGGACAATGACCCCAAACATACATAAAAAAAGCCCCCAGAAATGGATGGCAACAAAGCGCTGGAGAGTTCTGAAGTGGCCAGCAATGAGTCCAGATCTAAATCCCATTGGACACCTGTGGAGAGATCTTAAAATAGCTTTTGGGAAAAGGCGCCTTCCAATAAGAGAGACCTGGAGCAGTTTGCAAAGGAAGAGTGGTCCAACATTCCGTCTGAGAGGTGTAAGAAGCTTATTGATGGCTATAGGAAGCGACTGATTTCAGTTATTTTTTCCAAAGGGTGTGCAACCAAATATTAAGTTAACGGTGCCAATAAGTTTGTCCAGACCATTTTTGGAGTTTGGTGTGACATTATGTCCAATAGGCTTTTTTACCTTATTTTTTTTGTTTAGTTCCAATACACACAAAGGGAATAAACGTGTATAGCGAAACACAGTACCTAAATGGCAATATGGTTGTTTTGCTGCCTCTGGCACTGGGTGCCTGGAATGTGTGCAAGGCATCATGAAATCTGAGGATTACCAACGGATTTTGGGTTGCACTGTACAGCCCAGTGTCAGAAAGCTGGGTTTGTGTCCGAGATCTTGTGTCTTCCAGCAGGACAATGACCCCAAACATACGTCAAAAAGCACCCAGAAATGGATGGCAACAAAACACTGGAAAGTTCTGAAGTGGCCAGCAATGAGTCCATCCCTACAAGTGGTAAAGGCCATTGCCACTATAGCCTCTTGAGAACACTGTTGTAATGGCGAAACATGTAGAGGCTGGTAATAGAGTGACATTCTAAGTGATAACCGGAGTGATTAAGCATTATTTTGGCAATGGCAGGGCCGTGCATTTCTGTCAAGGGAGTGATAACTTCCAAATATTTTTAATTCAGACATCTTGATCCATTCCGGTATAAGTTTCAACACATTTTTGTTGAGAATTACAGATTTTATGAGTAACACATTAAAAGTTATGTTTTAGGGCTAGCGTGTAGAGGTTTTTTCTTTTTTTTTACCCTGGGCTACGGCCCTGGGGTTTGGTTAAGTAGTATTAGTGCCCTTGCGTAGTGATATTAGCATTAATATACATGGAGATACAAGTAGTATCTATGCACACTACAATAAGCATACCAAATAATATTCTTAGTGGTTAGAAAATGTTATACCCAGATGTTCTTTATAAGTGAACCTAAACTAAACCTATTTATTCTGTATGGCTTGTCAAAAGAGTTTATTGTTTCTTATAAAGTTATTCTTGATTTTTGGAAGGAAAAAAATCTGTATGTAAGAAAACGGTGATCAAAAAGAGGAAAATGTCTGCGGCTTCACCAGCTTCTCCTGAATTCCAGGTAATAGATTTTGTTAAATATACACATTTGTTTTTCAAAAATACAGCTGAGACGCAGGACAGGCAAAAGACCAAGGGTATGTTCACACATACATGATCTGCTGCATATTTTGTGCAGCTCATTTTCTTACCCATTGAAGTTAAAGTGGTTATCCAGGAAAAAAACTTTTTTTTAAATATCAACTGGCTCCAGAAAGTTAAAAAGATTTATAAATTACTTCTATTAAAAAAAAATCTTAATCCTTTCAGTACTTATGAGCTTCTGAAGTTGAGTTGTTTTTTTCTGTCTAAGTACTCTCTGATTACGCCTTTCTCGGGAACTGTCCAGAGTAGAAGCAAATCCCCATAGCAAACCTCTTCTACTCTGCAGTTCCCGAGACAAGCAGAGATGTCAGCAGAGAGCACTGTTGCCAGACAGAGAAGAACAACTCAACTTCAGCAGCTGATAATTATTGGAAGGATTAAGATTTTTTAATAAAAGTCATTTACAAATCTGTTTAACTTTCTGGAGCCAGTTGATCTAAAAAAAAAAAGTTTTTTACCTGGAATACCCCTTTGATAGCAAAATCTGCACAAAATATGCAAGCAAAACCTTTGCAGAAAGAAGACAAGTTTACCAGTTGCCCACAGTAACCAATCAATTGCCTCTGAACAATGAAAGGAGCATTCTGATTGGTTTATGTGGGTAACTGGTCAACTTTTCCTCTGCATAGGTTTTGATAAATCTCCCCCTAAATTATTTTTCCATAGTTGAATAGAAAAACGTTAGAAATTAGGAATGTGTCAGCTAAATATTTTTTGGTAACTTTTTTTTGATTGTAAAGAAATGTACACTATTATGGGGACAGCCATATTGTTTGAGGGAGATGCTTTACAGCAGCCTCATGGACTATTAGAAACAATAGTCTGGACCTGACACTTATTATGTGTAGGAGTTTTTTTAGGCATATGTGCTGTGACTTGCAGTGGTCAGGAGTTGAGCTTGTGACCATCATCTAAGGGTCTATTCACATGGCAGAATTTACGCTTGCGGAATTCCGCCTCAAATTAAAGCCTATAGACTTCTATGGGATTCTGCATTCCTATTCACACTTCTGAATTTCCACTTGCGGAATAGGCCCTTAGATAATGTTGTGATCCTCTGTTATCTATATACTGGTGTCACCTTTCACTGTAATCATTTTTGAAAAAGAGAATACCAAAATGTTTTCTCAGTAGACAAGGTGTCAGCCTATTATTAGAAGGCAGAATGAAAACAGCAAGATTTCATGTTTAAAGGGTACCTCTCATCAAAAAAACTTTTGATATATTATAGATTAATGTATGCAGAATAACTTTACAATTGCATGTTATTAAAAAATATGCTTCTTTCTATTTAATTTTCAACTTTGAAGAAATGACCACTAGGGGTCTCCCTACCAGTCCTGGCAGCAAGCATTTCAGACTCATGCTGGAGTCCTAAACACTACGAGCTGCCAGTCTGCTTTGTTCACGAAGGAGAACACTCAGAGCTGCCAGCCTGCTTTGTTCACAGCCTGTTTGGCTGTGAACAAAGCAGGCTGGCAGCTCTGAGTGTTTAGGACTCCAGCATGAGTCAGAAATGCTTGCTGACAGGACTGATCGGGAAAAATACAATAGAAAGAAGCATATTTTTCATTAACATGCTATTGGAAAGTTATTCAACATTCATTAATCTAAAATATATCAAAAGTTTATTTGATGAGAGGTACCCTTTAACCCCATAAGGATCACAGGTTTTAAAATTTTTGCACTTAGTTTTTTTTCCTTCTCATCTTCAAAAAATCATAACGCTTTAAATTTTACACCTCCTGACCCATATGGGGGCTTGTTTTTTGCACCACCAATTTTACTGTGTAATCACATCAATTATTTCACCACAAAATCTACGGCGAAACAAAAAAATATATATATTTGTGGGGCTAATTGAAAAAATTGCATCTTATCCTAATTCTGTAGGTCCTGTAGGTTTGATTTTGTTTTACTTCTGTTAAACAATCATAACTTTATGCACAAAAATTAGTAGGTCAAAACTTCCTCTTCTGACCCCTATAACTTTTTTTATTTTCCTATGTATGGGAATGTGAGAGGGCTCATTTTTGCGCCATTATCTAAAGTTTTTATCTATACCATTTTTGTTTTGATGGGACTTTTTGTTTGTTTTTTATACATGTATCGCAAAAATGATACCAATAAAAAGTATGGCTTGTCCGGCAAAAAATAAGCCATCACTCAATGGCGTCAGAGGAAAAATAAAAAAGTTACGGCTGTCAGAAAATGATAACACAAAAAAGGGGAAACAAATTATTTTGCTCAGAAAATGAAAAAGAACATAAAAAGGTATATAAAGATCGCCATAATCGTACCGACCCACAGTGAACACCATAAAAAAAAAATTTAAACACCAGAAATTTTCCAGTTTTTCACAAAAAAATGCATGTGTCAACAAAAATGCACCACTTTTATACAGCACAACATGTCACGAAAAAACTATTTCAGAATCGCTCCGCTCAGAAAAAGAGTTCTAAAGTTATTACCATTTAAAGAGACACATGTCAAATAAAAAAAATAAATACAAAAAGAGCCTGGTCATTAGGGTAAAAAATTGGTCCGTCCTTAAAGGGGTTAAAGGCTTTGAATACATTTTTAAAATTTAGTTTTCTCGCGTTGTACCCATTAAAAAAGCCCTAGATCTTAATTAACCCCTCAAGGGCTAAGGTTTTTTTTTTTTTCATTTTTGCACTTCTAAAAATCATAATTTTTTATATTTTCAACTTATAGACCCATATGAGGGCTTGTTTTTTGCGCCACCAATTTTACTTTGTAATAAAGTTAATAATTTCACCACAAAATCTACGACGAAACAAAAAATATATATTTGTGGGGCAAAATTTTTAATAAAAAAAAAAGCCATTTTGTAACTTTTGGGGGCTTTTGCTCCTATGCAGTGCACTTTTTTCGGTAAAAATTATACCTTTTATCTATTCTGTACATCCATTAGATTAAAATTAAACCCAAATTATATAGGTTTGATTTTGTTTTACTTCTTTAAAAAAAAAAAAATTTACATTTTTGTATGAAAATTTGTATGTTTAACCCCTTAAGAACCCAGCCCATTTTCACCTTAAGGACCCGGGCATTTTTTGCACATTAGACCACTGTCACTTTAAGCATTAATAACTCTGGGACGCTTTTACTTTTCATTCTGATTCAGAGACAGTTTTTTCATGATTTATTCTACTTTATTCTAATTTCTTGGTGAAAAATTTCCAAATTTGATGAAAAATTCATTTTTTTTTTTTACTTTGAAACTCTCTGCTTATAAGGAAAATGGACATCCCAAATAAATTATAGATCGATTCACATATACAATATGTCTACTTTATGTTTGCATCATAAAGTTGACATGTTTTCACTTTTGGAAGACATCATAGGGCTTCAAAGTTCAGCAGCAATCTCCAATTTTTCACAACATTTTCAAAATCGGAATTTTTCAGGGACCAGTTCAGTTTTGAAGTGGATTTGAGGGGCCTTCATATTAGAAATACCCCATAAATGACCCCATTATAAAAACTGCACCCATCAAAGTATTCAAAATGACATTTAGTAAGACCCTTTAGGTGTTTCACAGGAATAGCAGCAAAGTGCAAAAATTCTAAATCTTCATTTTTTTTTACACTCGAATGTTCTTGTAGACCCAGTTTTTGAATTTTTACAAGGGGTAAAAGGAGAGAAATCACCCTAAAATTTGGAACCCAATTTCTCTCGAGTAAGGAAATACCTCATATGTGTATGTCAAGTTCTATGTGGGTGCACTAGAGGGAAGGGCTCAGAAGGGAAGGAGCGACAATGGGATTTGGGATTTTGGCATACTATTTTGGAAACAACAACCCTCAAGACACGTAACAAGGGGTACAGTGAGCCTTAACACCCCACAGGTGTTTTTCGACTTTTCGTTAAAGTTGGTCGTGTAAATTAATTATTATTATTATTATTTATTTATTTTTTTACTAAAATGCTGTTTTTTTCCCCATATTTTACATTTTTACAAGGGGTAATAGGAGAAAATGTCCCCCAAAATTTGTAACCCTATCTCTTCTGAGTATGGAAGTACCCCATGTGTGGACGTCAAGTGCACTGCGGGTGCACTTCAATGCTCAGAAGAGAAGGTGTCACATTTAGCTTTTGGAGAGAGAATTTGGTTGGAATAGAAGTCGGGGGCCATGTGCGTTTACAAAGCCCCCCGTGGTGCCAGAACAGTGGACCCCCCCCCCCCACATGTGACCCCATCTTGGAATTTACACCCCTCACAGAATTTAATAAGGGGTGCAGTGAGCATTTACACCCCACTGGCGTTTGACAGATCTTTGGAACAGTGGGCTGAGCAAATGAAAAATTTCATTTTTCAAGGACCACTGTTCCAAAAAATCTGTCAGACACCTGTGGGGCATAAATGATCACTACATCCCTTATTACATTACATGAGGGGTGTAGTTTCCAAAATGGGGTCATTTGTGGGGGGTCCATTGTTCTGGCACTATGGGGGCTTTGTAAACACACGTGGCCTTCAATTCCGGATAAATTTTCTCTCCAAAAGCCTAATGGAGCTCCCTCTCTTCTGAGCGTTGTAGTTCGCCCGCAGAGCACTTTACATTCACATATGGGGTATGTTCTTACTCAGAAGAAATGGGTTACAAATTTTGAGGGGCTTTCCCTCCCCCCCCCCCCTATTTCCCCTTGTGAAAATGACAAATTTAGCTCACACCAGCATTTTAGTTAAATTTTTTTTTCCATTTTCCCATCCAACTTTAACGAAAATTCGTCAAACACCTGTGGGGTATTAAGGCTCACTATACCCCTTGTTATGTTCCATGAGGAGTTTAGTTTCCAAAATGGGGTCACATGTGGGTATGTATTTTTTTGTTTATGTCAGAACCGCTGTAAAATAAGCCATCCCTGTGCAAATCACCAATTTAGGCTTCAAATGTACATAGTGCGCTCTCACTCCTAAGCCTTGTTGTGCGTCCACAGAGCACGAGCACTTTACATCCACATATGTGGTATTTTCGTACTCAGGAGAAATTGCATTACAAATTTTGGGGGTCTTTTTTTTTCCGTTTACCTCTTGTGAAAATAAAAAGTAGGGGGCAACACCAGCATGTTAGGGTACAAATTTTTATTTTTTTACACTAACATGCTGGTGTAGACCACAACTTTTCCTTTTCATAAGGGGTAAAAGGAAAAAAAAGCCCCCCAAAATGTGTAACGCAATTGCTCCCGAGTACAGAAATACCCCATATGTTGCCCTTGTTTCTTTGAAATACGACAGGGCTCCGAAGATAGAGAGCACTATGCGCATTTGAGGACTAAATTAGCGATTGCATAGGGGTATTCTGCGCCAGTGATTCCCATACAGGGTGCCTCCAGCTGTTGCTAAACTCCCAGCATGCCTGGACAGTCAGTGGCTGTTGTTTTGCAACAGTTGGAGGCTCAGTTTTGGAAACACTGCCGTACGATACTTTTTTCATTTTTATTGGGGGGACAGTGTAAGGGGGTGTATATGTAGTGTTTTACCCTTTATTATGTTTTAGTGTAATGTAGTGTAGTGTTTTCAGGGTACATTCACACAGGCGGGGGTTTACGGTGAGGTTGCGCTGCGGCGGGAAATTTTCCGCAGTTCAAACTTGAAGCAGGAAACTCACTGTAAACCCAACCGTGTGAATGCACCCTGTACATTCACATGGGGGGGGGGGGGGAACCTCCAGATGTTGCAAAACTATAACTCCTGACATGCACTGACAGACGGTGCATGCTGGGAGTTGTATTTTTGCAACAGCTGGAGACACACTGGTTGGAAAACCTTCAGTTAGGTTCTTTTACCTAACTCAGTATTTTCCAACCAGTGTGCCTCCAGCTGTTGCAAAACTACAACTCCTAGCATGTACTGATCGCCGAAGGGCACGCTGGGAAATGTAGTTATACAACAGCTGGAGGTACGCAACTACAACTCCCAGCATGAAAAGACAGCAGTTTGCTGTTCGTGCATGCTAGGAGTTGTAGTTTTGCAAGATTTAGAGGACCACGGTTTAGAAACCACCTCACAGTGATATCTAAACTGTGGCCTTCCAAATGTTGCAAAACTACAAATCCCATCATGCCCAGACAGCAAACTGCTGTGTGGGCATGCTGGGAGTTTTAGTTTTGCAAGATCTAGAGGGCCACAGTTTAGAGACCACTGCAAAGTGATCTCCAAACTGTAGCCCTCCAGTTGTTGCAAAACTACAAATCCAAGCATGCCCAAACAGCAAATGGCTGTCTGGGCATGCTGGGAGTTGTAGTTTTGCAACATCTGGAGGGCTACAGTTTAGATACCACTTTATAGTGGTTGCCAAACTGTAGCCCTCCAGATGTTGCTAGGCAACAATTCACCGCCAGTAAGTGGACCTCCACCGCTGCTGTGGTCACAGGACAGTTCCGACTTTCTGCCCGGATTACCGTGGGTGGGCAGAACTGGGGAACCGAACTTTAACACCCCTGCCCCCGATCTGCTCTTGGTTGGTCGCTTCTGACCAACCAATAGCAGGGATAGGAGGGGTAGCAACCCTGCCACCTCACTCCTATCCCTTCAGGGTGATCGTGGGTGTCTTGGACAGCCCCAATCCCCCTTATTTTCCGGGTCACCGGAGACCCGTATGACCCAGAATCGCCGCAGATTGACAGTCTGAATTGACAGTTTGCACGGGTGCCTGCTGATAGATATCAGCAGTCATCCCGGTCCGGTCCCCGCCCGGTGCGGCAGGTACCGAAATTCCCACGGGCGTACCGGTGGTTAAAATTGTCCTCTTCTGACCCCTATAACTTTTTTTTTTTCCACATACAGGAATGCGTAACAGTTCATTTTTTGCGTCTTGATCTTTAGTTTTTATCGGTATTTTTTTTTTTTTATAGGACCTTTTGATCGCTTTTTATACATATTTTTTAGGGTATACAAGGTGACCAAAAATATGCAAATTCTGGACTTCTGGTATTCTGGTAATTTTTTTACGTATACGCTATTGTCTGTGCGGTTTAACTACATTTTTATACTACATACGTTTGTTTATTTTTGTGTGTGTGTGTGTATATATATATATATATATATATATATATATATATATACAGTGGTCCCTCAACATACGATGGTAATTCGTTCCAAACGACCCATTGTTTGTCGAATCCATCGTATGTTGAGGGATCCGTGCAATGTAAAGTATAGGAAGCTGTACTCACCTGTCCCCGTTGCTCCGGACCAGGTCCTCACCGCTCCCGATGCTGTCCCAGGGGCTCCCGATGCTGTCCCACTGCTCCTGTGTCTTCTTCGCGATCCTCCGGTGTCTTGCGCATCTTCTGCAGGGTCCGGGCATCGCTTTCTGGTGACGTTATTACGCTGCTGCGCCGGCGTGCGTAGTGACGTAATAACGACACCGGAAAGCAAGGCCCGGACCCTGGAGAAGATGCGCAAGACACCGGAGGATCGCGAAGAAGACACAGGAGCAGTGGGACAGCATCGGGAGCCCCTGGGACAGCATCGGGAGTAGGTAAGCGAACCTGCCAGGGATGCTTAAACTGCTATCCGACAGCAGCTTAAGCATTTTGCACTGTCGGATAGCAGTTAATGCGATGGCCCCAACATATAAAAGCATCGTATGTCGATGCTGACATCGACATGCGATGGCCTCTGAGAGGCCATCGTATGTCGATTTTATCATATGTCGGGGCCATCGTAGGTCGGGGGGTTACTGTGGGTGTATATATATATATATATATATATATAAAAGAAGAAGGAAGAAGCACCGTGATGCAGGATTCCAGATCCGTCTGGGTGCTCAGCTTCAGGGGCAGACCGACCCCCAATGAAATATCCACAAAAAAGCAGAAGCGCCACTCCAAAGTCACATCAAATAGTGGTTTATTCACTCATCTGTGAAAGCGACGTTTCGGCTTATCAATAAAGCCTTTCTCAAGCATGCTTTATTGATAAGCCGAAACGTCGCTTTCACAGATGAGTGAATAAACCACTATTTGATGTGACTTTGGAGTGCCGCTTCTGCTTTTTTGTGGATATATATATATATGTGTGTGTGTGTATATATATATATATATATATATATATATATATATATATATATTTAAAAAAATGTAAGTGGGAAAAGGGGGGTGATTCAAACTTGTATTAAAGGGGTAGTCCAGTGGTGAAAAACTTATCCCCTATCCTAAGGATAGGGGATAAGTTTGAGATCGCGGGGGGTCCGACCGCTGGGGCCCCCCGCGATCTCTCTGTACGGGGCCCCGGCTCTCCGCCGAGATAGCGGGTGTCGACCCCCGCACGAGGCGGCGGCCGACACGCCCCCTCAATACATCTCAATGGCAGAGCCGGAGATTGCCGAAGGCAGCGCTTCGGCTCTGCCATAGAGTTGTATTGAGGGGGCGTGTCAGCCGCCGCTTCGTGCGGAGGTCGACACGCCCCCTTCCCGCGGGCTGTCAGGGCTCCGTACAGGAGATCGCGGGGGGCCCCAGGGGTCGGACCCCCGCGATCTGCAACTTATCCCCTATCCTTAAGGGGATAAGTTGTAAACCACTGAGTCACCACTGGACTACTCCTTTAAGGAAGGGGTTAAATCACATTTATAAAGGTGTTTATTTTTTTTCTGTTTTTTATTTTTATTTTGTTACACAATTTTTTTGTCACCATAGGGCACTATTACATGCAATCATTAGATTGCGTACCCTGAACAATGCTTCATTGCTCCAGCCTGCCATGGTTGACTGGAGCATCAGAGCGCAGGTCGGACGGTGAAGAGGCAGGTAAGGGCCCTCCCGCTGTCCTCTCAGCTGATCAGAACATCGTGATTTCTCCGTGATGGTCCTGATCAGCTGTGCTGACCTGTCAGGAGTGTGTTTTTATTTATTTATTTTTTTTAAATGCCGCAATCGAAGTTCATAAGGGGTTCTTGCCAGGCATCACCACGATCACGAACGTCCGGCATTAGACACAAGTATTAAGCGTGCTCAGCTCCTAAACGCGCATTATAGAAGGGGAGCGAGCACAGGGCATACATGTACGCCCTGCTTCCATAAAATTGTTTTACTTCAATCCTCTTCTAGAGTGTGTTGTGTGAGATCTGTTTTTCTTACACTTGTATACACCCCCAAAAGATGCTTCCCTGAAAACTGCCTTGCATCTGCTTTGCTCTCTATCTCTAGCCTGTGTGGGTTGCCCTTCAAGGATTCTCTCCTTTCTTTCCTCATTCCTGGCTGGTGTGTAACTCCTTTCTACACTCTGTTACTATCTCTAACACTAAGGCTACTTTCACACTACAAAATCCTCAGTTCATGAACTATTTCTTCCGAAACTATCTTCCGTAACAAACTAACGTCCGTTATCAATAACTGACTATAACGGATTCATACGGATATTAGAAAATCCCATAGACTATAATGGGATTTTCTAACAGACATATAGAATTTTGTTACTGCCGTTTTCAGCTGATTTTCACACGGATCTTCCTACGGATGTTTAAAAACGGAGGATTTTGTAGTGTGAAAGAAGCCTTAGAGACCAAAAAGTCAGTCAGTCCTTATGAGGGATTTATCCTATTTGGAAGGTTTTAATGAAGACTATTTAGAAAACAATGAACAATCTGGTCTGTTTATACCAGTCCCTAGGGATTACTATGTATATGACTGTTTATACCACTCCCTAGGAATCACTATAGGGAAGATTTATCATTGCATTTAGAGCTTTTTTTTTTTTTTTTTTTTTTAAAGCTTTAAGCGCAAAAAATGTCACACGTGCACCTAAGCACTTTCTTTGCGACTTTTGTGGGTACGCAAAAAGTAGCAAACAGCCTTACCTAAGCAACTTTAAGTTTTCACTTTGCAGTGGTTGTGAACTTATGAAGTGCAAATGTCACACGTAGGCATTAAAAAAAGTCGCAAACCCTTCCAAAATGTCACAAGTCAAACCTGGCTTACAAAACTGCCCGTGGAGAACACTTTCAGAAGTTTTACAAAATGTCGCAATTGCGACTTTTTGTGCAGAAAAGTCAGAGGAGAGGAGGAATCATACAAAATAGTGTTTTGAAGTAATTTATTGTTTTTTGTGTGCCAAATGTATCCACCCACCTTGATAATTTGATAAATGTGCTGCTCACTTTCCAAAGACAACAGTAATAAATCTCATGTACTCAAGTGTGGGAGCTCTACGTAAAATATAAGAGACCTAAACCGAGGATACTGCGTTGCACATACCCATGTGCCAAATAGATACTGATTTAAAAAAAAAAAATAGCAGTCCTACTAGGCTAGGAATAAAATTTAGAATAAGGCAGAATAAATAAATAAAGATAAATAAGAAATAAAGGAAGTGTCTGATAATAAGATATAAAATATAATTACATTTATTGAATAATACTGTGAGGTCTGGGGCAGGGCCCTTGCCGCAGACAGCTCAATAAATTAGAATGGTAAAAGCTAGTTATAAACATTTAAAACATGACGTTAAAATAGTATTGCACTTAAACTGTTGGACAATGGTGGAGGTTTATAGTCCAATGTATGTAATAGGATATGTCCAATGTATGTAATAGGATATGTCCAATGTGTGTAATAGGATATGTCCAATAAACAGTTTTTGCAGCGCTGGAGGCTCGCAGTTACGAGCCCACTGAGTATACTTGTATGCGCAATAGCGCTAAAGATCTATCCTCTATACCCCGACGGCACAGGGACAAAGTACAAGAGGGAAAATAGATCAAAGTCAGGCACTTTGTGCCTCTTACCGGCTCTGGCGAAAGCAGTTATATGCACATAGCAGTGCTTAACGATAATCCGGATTGATGCCTCTCCGCCCCGGAAGCACGGGGAAGGTGTAGGAGAGGTGAAGATGTCGGGTACAGATGGTTATTGCGTAGTCTGCTGGAGCGTATGGCAGCGCTGGAGGTCTTTGGTGTGGGATCCCTCTCTACCCCGACGGCGCGGGGAGAAAATGAGAGGGCAGTAAAAGACCAATAGTGGTGGACAAATAATCCAAATAGTCCCAACTTCTTGTGCAAAGGCAGTCTTGGACCAGGTGCGTTACGGGGAGCAGCATCCCCTTTTTCAATGGTGGATATGCAAAGACTGTGTGAACTGGGCTGGGGATATATATAAATATATATATATAATCAGTTTTTTGCAACGTCATTCAGGTAAGATCCAAGAACTGGTCTTGGATCCTAACTGGGAAGTGTTAGGGCTAATTCAGCCTGATAAAGTTATTATACACAAATAGAAAGGAAAAAAAAATTATGAAGTTATTAGACACAAATAGAAAGAAAAATACATAAATAAAGGAGAAAATGGAATACAAGCATAAGTAGAAGGAAGTGCAGGGTATAGGAGAGTACAAAGATAGGGATAGTTACTGTGAACTTGCGCTGTTGTACAGAAGTTATATAACTGTACAAAATGTAGATAGTGTATTGTTGCAATCCTGGTTTAGCTCTGCATAATATGTATTATGCAATGTTAAAAATCTGATATTCAAAGTGTACTGTAGGGTATATAGAATTTTTTATAGTAGATATAGTGGATAGGTGCAAGATGTGGGACCAAATGAAATGTGGAACTTATTGTGATAGAAAAAAAGAATAAAAGTAAAAATACAGTGTGGTGGTGTAATATGTATGTGTATGTAATATGTATGTGTAAAAAATATGTAGGTGTATGTGTAAAAATTGGTGTATAGTGAACATGACAATGAAAGAAAGCAGATGGTGATGTAGAAATAGGGATAAAGATTAGGTAATAGATAATTAAATAAAAACTATTATAAAATAAAATACTGTATATACTCGAGTATTAGCCGACCCGAATATAGGCCGAGGCCCCTACTTTCACCCCCAAAACCAGGGAAAACTTATTGACTCGAGTATTAGCCTAGGGTGGAAAATACATCATCCTCCCCTGTCATCATCCAGACCCCCCCCTGTCATCATTACCCCCTGTCAAACCCCCCCCCGTCATCATCACCCCCAGTCTATATCCCCCCTGTCATCATCCAGACCACCCCCTCCGTCATCATATATCCCTCATTGTCTACTCACCTACCCAGTTCTCTCGGTCCTGTTGCTTAGTAGCTGCAGGGACTGTCCGCATTCCGGTGGGGAGGGTGAGCCGGTCTGGACCGTCCTTCTTCACCGGGAGGCCCTCTTCTCCACTCTGGGCCGGCCCCAGACTAGTGACACTGCATTGACGCTGCTGCGCTGGGACGTCCATGCGCAGGGACACCCCTGACGTCACGGACGTCTGCTGCGCACAGACGTCCCTGTGCTTCAGCGGCAATGCAGAGTCACTAGTTGGATGGTCCCTGCAGCGAAGATGGATGGCCCGGCCAACACCCCCAATGGTATTTTTTTTTCCACTCAAGTATAAGCCGAGGGGGGCATTTTCAGCACGAAAAATTGTGCTGAAAAACTTGGCTTATACTGGAGTATATACGGTAGATATTAGAAAAAGTTAAATAAAATAAACTAAGAAGAAAAGAAGAAAAAATAATAATAATAATGAAAATAAATATAAAAGTAAAAATAAAGATTGAATATGTAATGTAATGAAAATAGAAATGAAAATAAAATAGAATAAAAGTAGGTGTATATGTTCTAGTATGGGGTTTAAGTTATAATGCCTTGAAGGCGGAAAATATGTGGAATTTATTGAGTGTATAAACAGATTGGCCCTCATTTACTAAAAGTGGAGTGTTTATTGTGGAGTGTTTTCTATATCACTCCATTATTTTTCCTGGCTTATTTACTAATCTGTCGCACTTGTCGGTTATTTTTGTGTCGCACGTTTTTTTGTGTCGCACTAGTCAATTGTGTCGCACAAACTCCGAGCTAAAGAAATTAGTTGTGTGAGTCAAAATGGTTTAGACTTGTTTGTTTAAAAATGTTTTCATGAATCAAAAGTATTTGGGGGAGATTTATCAAAACCTGTGTAGAGGAAGAGTGGTGCAGTTGCCCATAGCAACCAATCAGTTTGCTTCTTTAATTTTTCACAGGCCTCTTTAAAAATGAAAGAAGCGATCTGACTGGTTGCTATGGGTAACTGCACCACTCTTGCTCTACACAGGTTTTGATAAATCTCCCCCTTCATGTGTTATATTTTTTACAACAATTATCCTTGTTTATCAGCTTGGGTGTTAAATTGATTTAAACCTAATATTGCAAATGTGTTAAAAAGAAAAAAATATATATAAACATTAACTATCACAAAAGCATTCAATATTTTATTAATAAAAGTGTTTAACTGTACAAAATGTTTTCCGGTTATAAAACAAGTTACTTTCACACAAAACACAATGGCAAACAGTCCCTTGTTAGAAATCACGCCATTTTTGGGAATTTCACTCGGCCTCTTGGCTGTCGTTTATTGTGTGAGGCAAACTCACAATTTTTCTCGAGTGATTTTCTAGGTACTCCGAGTAATTTTTGTTTTTTGTTGGTAAAAGGCCCATTTTAGCATAAACCACGCCCATTTCAGAGTGAAAAAAAAACACTCCGAGAATTCTCTAAAATGTCGGTTGTGCGACTAAATTTTTGTCGCAGAATTAGTCGCACAGACGATGCGACTAAAATTTAGGCGCAATAACCAAGAAAAAGAGTGGGTTGGACTTTAGTAAATTGGGGCCATTGTGTATATCGATGCATAAATTGCCTAATGAGATCAGAATATAAAAAAATATAGACATATACTTACTTACTCCTCTATTTTATCATTCATTTTGGTTGATTCAACCAAAACCAATCTACACTGTATTTTTATTTATACTTTTATTCTTGTTTTCTATCACAATAAGTTCCACATTTCATTCGGTCCCACATCTTGCACCTGCATCTTGTAACCACTATATCTACTATAAAAGATTCTATATACCCTACAGTACACTTTGAATATTAGATTTGCAACATTGCATAATACATATTATGCAGAGCTAAACCAGGATTGCAACAATACACTATCCACATTTTGTACAGTTATATAACTTCTGTACAACAGCGCAAGTTCACAGTAACTATCCCTATCTTTGTACTCTCCTATACCCTGCACTTCCTTCTACTTATGCTTGTATTCCATTTTCTCCTTTATTATTTTTTTTCTTTCTTTTCGTGTCTAATAACTTCATAATTTTTTTCCCTTTCTATTTGTGTCTAATTACTTTATCAGGCTGAATTAGCCCTAACACTTCCCAGTTAGGATCCAAGACCAGTTCTTGGATATTACCTGAATGACGTTGCAAAAAACTGATTATATATATATATATATATATCCCCAGCCCAGTTCACACAGTCTTTGCATATCCACCATTGAAAAAGGGGACGCTGCTCCCCGAAACGCGTCTGGTCCAAGACTGCCTTTGCACAAGAAGTTGGGACTATTTGGATTATTTTTCAACCACTATTGGTCTTTTACTGCCCTCTCAGCTTCTCCCCGCGCCGTCGTGGTAGAGAGGGATCCCACACCAAAGACCTCCAGCGCTGCCATATGCTCCAGTGGACTACGCAATAACCATCTGTACCGGACATCTTCACCTCTCCTACACCTTCCCCGTGCTGCCGGGGCTGAGAGGCATCAATCCGGATTATCGTTTACTTCTATTAAAAAATCTTAATCCTTTCAGCTTCTAAACTGGGCGTTTCCAGAGACACGTGTCATCAGAGATTACTCAGACAGAAAAGAAAAACCTTAACTTCAGAAGCTCATAAGTACTGAAAGGATTAAGATTTTTTAATAGAAATAATTTACAAATCTGTTTAACTTTCTGGAGCCAGTTGAAATATAAAAAAAAGTTTTTTCCTGGAATACCCCTTTAAGCACTGCTATGTGCATATAGCTGCTTTCGCCAGAGTCGGTAAGAGGCTCGTAACTGCGAGCCTTCCAGCACTGCAAAAACTGTTTATTGGACATATCCTATTACATACATTGGACATATCCTATTACATACATTGGACATATCCTATTACATACATTGGACATATCCTATTACATACATTGGACATATCCTATTACATACATTGGACATATCCTATTACATACATTGGACATATCCTATTACATACATTGGACATATCCTATTACATACATTGGACATATCCTATTACATACATTGGACATATCCTATTACATACATTGGACATATCCTATTACATACATTGGACATATCCTATTACATACATTGGACATATCCTATTACATACATTGGACATATCCTATTACATACATTGGGCTATAAACCTCCACCATTTTCCCACAGTTTAAGTGCAATACTATTTTAACGTCATGTTTATAACTAACTTTTAGCATTCTATTTTATTGAGCTGTCTGCGGCAAGGGCCCTGCCCCAGACCTCACAGTATTATTTAATAAATGTAATTATATTTTATATCTTATTATCAGACACTTCCTTTATTTCTTATTTATCTTTATTTATTTATTCTGCCTTATTCTAAATTTTATTCCTAGCCTAGTAGGACTGCTATTTTTACATTTTTTAAATCAGTAATAAATCTCCCCCATGTATATCAGTCTCTAAGAATCTCTATATAGTAAATGTTGTAGTTTTGATACTGAACATTAGATGTCGCCTGACTTCTCTACATGCATTAGTGTGGTACTCCTTTTTTATATAGTGCTAACATGATCCACTGCACTGTAGCAAGAATGTAATTCAGACAGGTACTTGAAGGCATTGTCAATGTTTTTTTTCACTGCCTGAAGAACATGCATTCTCCAGGGCCAATATAATGGTAATCCAGTTAAGCTAAAAATGCTTTTTTTATGCTCATAGTAAACCATTGCAAATACAGTAAAATGAATTGCAGTTAAGCAAATGTTTTAATTTTATTTTCAGCTTGTCTGCACCAATCTTAATGAACTCAGGGAACTAATTAAGAAAATAGATGGAGAGCTGAAATGTATGGAAAACAATAAAAAGAAATCGGTAAGGTTATAAGTCTGGAACCCTCATTTCCTAAGTTCATTCAACTTATATTTTTAGATAGCAATAGAATAGATGCGGAGTGCAAATCTTGAAAATGAATGATATTCTGATGAGAAAAATAAGATGGTTTCACTCTTAAAACAAGTGTCTAACGTATTAATGTTTTAGGGAAAGTGGCACTTCAGAAGACAAGGTGTGAAAGAGCTGCACAGCACCTTGACACGTCTGCTAAATGAGCTGTTGCCATGGGAACCAAAGCTACTAAAAGCGTTTCAGAAAAACCGGTAATAATGTGCTATAATCATTGCATTTTATGTCCAGTTACCTTTTTATTTGATCAAACTAAAATGTTATTCAGGCTTCCTAAAAATAGAATATATACACTGCTCAAAAAAATAAAGGGAACACTTAAACAACACAATGTAACTCCAAGTCGATCACACTTCTGTGAAATCACTGTCCACTCAGGAAGCAACACTGATTGACAATCAATTTCACATGCTGTTATGCAAATGGAACAGACAACAGTTGGAAATTATAGGCAATTAGCAAGACACCCCGAATAAAGGAGTGGTTCTGCAGGTGGTGACATCAGACCACTTCTGTTTTGGACCCTTTTTAATGCTGGGGGTGCTTTCACTCTAGTGGTAGCATGAGACGGAGTCTACAACTCACACAAGTGGCTCAGGTAGTGCAGCTCATCCAGGATGGCACATCAATGCGAGCTGTGGCAAGAAGGTTTGCGGTGTCTGTCAGCGTAGTGTCCAGAGCATGGAGGCGCTACCAGGAGACAGGCCAGTACATCAGGAGACGTGGAGGAGGCCGTAGGAGGGCAACAACCCAGCAGCAGGACTGCTACCTGCACCTTTGTGCAAGGAGGAGCACTGCCAGAGCCCTGCAAAATGACCTCCAGTAGGCCACAAATGTGCATGTGACCAACAGACTTCATGAGGGTGGTATGAGGGCCCAACATCCACAGGTGGGGGTTTGTGCTTACAGCTCAACACTGTGCAGGACACTGTGCAGAACACCAAAATTGGCAAATTCACCACTGGCACCCTGTGCTCTTCACAGATGAAAGCAGGTTCACACTGAGCACATGTGACAGACGTGACAGAGTCTGGAGACGCCGTGGAGAACATTCTGCTGCCTGCAACATTCTCCAGCATGATCGGTTTGGCTGTGGGTCAGTAATGGTGTGGTGTGGCATTTCTTTGCGGGGCCGCACAGACCTCCATGTGCTTGCCAGAGGTCGCCTGACTGCCATCAGGTACCGAGATGAGATCCTTAGACCTCTTGTGAGACCATTTGCTGGTGCGGTTGGCCATGGGTTCCTCCTAATGCAAGACAATGCTAGACCTCATGTGGCTGGAGTGTGTCAGCAGTTCTTGCAAGAGGAAGGCATTGATGCTATGGACTGGCCCGCCCTTTCCCCAGACCTGAATCCGATTGAGCATATCTGGGACATCATGTCTCACTCCATCCACCAACACCACAGACTGTCTAGGAGTTGGCTGATGCTTTAATCCAGGTCTGAGAGGACATCCCTCAGGAGACCATCCGCCACCTCATCAGGAGCATGCCCATGCATTATAGGGAGGTCATACAGGCACGTGGAGGCCACACACACTACTGAGCCTCATTTTGACTTGTTTTAAGGACATTACATCAAAGTTGGATCAGCCTGTAGTGTGGTTTTCCACTTTGATTTTGAGTGTGATTCCATATCCAGACCTCCATGGGTTGATAAATTTGATTTCCATTGATGATTTTTTGTGTGATTTTGTTGTCAGCACATTCAACTATGTAAAGGCGAAAGTATTTCATACCATTAGTACATTCATTCAGATCTAGGATGTGTTGTCTTAGTGTTCCCTTTATTTTCTTGAACAGCGTAGAAAATAATTTCTTAGAAGTTACAGTCATGGCCGTAAATGTTCGCACTGCTGAAATTTATCTAGAAAATGAAGTATTTCTCACAGAAAAGGATTGCAGTAATGCATGTTTTGCTATACACGTTTACTCCCTTCATGTGAATTGGAACTAAACCAAAAAAGGGAGGAAAAAAAGCTACTTGGAAATAATGTCACACCAAACTCCAAAAAAGGGCTGGAAAAAATTATTAGCACCCTTTTAAAATTGTGGAAAAATAAGAATGTTTCAAACATGTCATGCTCCTTTAAACTCACCTGGGGCAAGTAACAGGTGTGAGCAATATAAAAATCACACCTGTAAGCAGATAAAAAGGAGAGACGTTCACTTAGTCTTTGCATTGTGTGTCTGTTTGTGCCACACTAAGCATGGACAACAGAAAGAGGAGAAGAGAACTATCTGAGGATGTGAGAACCAAAATTGTGGAAACATATATAAACAATCTCAAGGTTACAAGTCCATCTCCAGAAATCTAGATTTGCCTTTGTCCACAGTGCGCAACATTATCAAGAAGTTTTTTCTTTTATGGAATATATATTATCAAGAAGTTTGCAACCCATGGCACTGTAGCTAATCTCCCTGGGCATGGACAGAAGAGAAAAATTTATGAAAGGTATCAATGCAGGATAGTCCGGATGGTGGATAAGCAGCCCCAAACAAGTTCCAAAGATATTCAAGCTGTCCTGCAGGCTCAGAGAGCATCAATGTCAGCGCAAACTATCCATCTACATTTAAATTAAATGAAACGCTATAGGAGGAGACGCAGGAGGACCCCACTTCTGACACAGAGACATAAAAAAGCAAGAGTACATTTTGTGAAAATGAAATTGAGTAAGCCAAACTTCTTCTGTGAAAACGTCTTGTGGACAGATGAGACCAAGATAGAACTTTTTGATAAAGCATATCGTTCTACTGTTTGCCGAAAACTGAATAAGGCCTACAAAGAAAAGAACACAGTACCTACAGTGAAATATGGTGGATGTTCAATGATGTTTTGGGGTTGTTTTGCTGCCTCTGGCACTGGTTGCCTTGAATGTGTGCAAGACATCATGAAATCTGAGGATTACCAACAGATTTTGGGTCGCATTGTACAGCCCAGTGTCAGAAAGCTGGGTTTGCGTCCCAGAGCTTGGGTCTTCCAGCAGGACAATGACCCCTCACATACGTCAAAAAACACCCAGAAATGGATGGCAACAAAGCGCTGGAGAGTTCTGAAGTGGCCAGCAATGAGTCAAGATCTCAATCCCATTGAGCACCTGTGGAGAGATCTTTAAATTGCTGTTGGGAAAAGACGCCCTTCCAATAAGAGAGACCTGGAGCAGTTTGCAAAGGAAGAGTGGTCCAACATTCCAGCTGGGAGGTGTAAGAAGCTTATTGATGGTTATAGGAAACGACTGATTTCAGTTATTTTTTCCAAAGGGTGTGCAACCAAATATTAAGTTAAGGGTGACGATACTTTTGTCCAGCCTATTTTTGGAGTTTGGTGTGACATTATGTCCAATTGCTTTTTTTCCCTCCCTTTTTTGGTTCAGTTCCAATACACACAAAGGGAATAAACATGTGTATAGCAAAACATGTGTTTCTGCAATCCTTTTCTGTCAGAAATACTTCATTTTCTAGAAGAATTTCAGGGGTGCCAACATTTACGGCCATGACTGTAACTTAACCTATCTAGAGCCACCTAAGAAGATGGTATTTGGGCTTATGCATGTGACTTTATGCAGTACAGGATACCTTTTTTTAGTATTGGGTGTTGTGTACCAGGTAGTTTCTAGGTAAACTAATACCAAATGCTTAAGGGAATCTGTCAGCTGTATTTGCCTTTTAAAGGAAATCTGTCAGTAGTATCACCCGACTAAACCTGTCACACAGGCTTGTAGTGCGTGTGATGCTGATTAAAACGGTACTCACATTGTCCAGATTCACCCAGCTGTTCTGCCGAAAATCCAGTTTTTCTATTCATGCTAATGAGGGCCTTGGAGCATGGGCAGAGCTCCGATCCGAGCTTGGGGCACACTGACGTAATCTGCGCCGGGTCGACGCTCCCAGCTCATCAATATTCATAACCCCCCTGCTCCTTAGCCCGTGTTAGTGTACGGCTCATGCGCCGCTTACTGTGTTCTCCCGGAAGCGGCTGGGGGAACGCCGCTTCCAGGAGTACACAGTAAGCGACGCATGCGCCATACACTAACATGGGCGAAGGAGCAGGGAGGGGGGTTATGAATATTGAGGCCCTGAACGGCTGGGCGAATCTGGACAATGTGAGTGACAGGTTTAGTGCGGGTGATACTACTGGCAGATTTCCTTTTAAGATCTGCAGACACTACTGCATAGCTTTTAGGGTATAAATGCAATTGGTATCTTCCTTGGAGCTGCAGTTGGTTGTCAAACTTATAAAGTCTTATTTTTCTCTTTACCAAAAGGCAGAGCCAGGATAATGAAGTGCGATAGCTTGGCACACCTCCTTGCTCTCTCTCACTTTCTAGTCCTTCCATGATTGACTCTAAAGTTCAATTGAGAAGGTGCTGCAAAGTGAGGGTAAGCAAGGTTTTGTGCCAAGCTGTGGCACTTCAGCATCTCAGCTGTGCTTCCTTAACATATAGCTAAGAAATAAGAGATTTTATACGGCAAATACCACCAGCCCGAGGAAAGGTACAGTTAGTTTTTTTTATACCCTAATAGTTATCCAATGATGTCTGCAGCCAGGGGCGGACTGACATCACTCAGGGCCCCCGGACCCAAAAAAAAAAGTAAAGACCCCCTGCGATGCTCTGCTGCTGGTCACACTTCTGCCCCTATTCTACCCAAATCCCTCCACCAGCCCTACACACAAAATAAACAAAATTTTGTATATATATAAGAAACACTCTAAGGTATGTAAAATTATTTTCCATGACCAATAATACCAGTGTACAAGGAGTAAAGACAGTCATACATTTTTCCAGATTTCCCTTAAGTGAATTACAAATACACTCAATGACATAAAAATAACACATGCAGATAAAAAAAAATGTAATTCCTGCAAAACTCTGCATGCAGTTTTGTCTCAGGCATATATATATATATATATATATATATATATATATACACACACATATATCCACAGTCATGGCCGTAAATGTTGGCACCACCGAAATTTTTCAAGAAAATGAAGTAGAAAAGGATTGCAGTAACACATGTTTTGCTATACAGATTTTTATTCCCTTTGTGTGTATTGGAACTAAACCAAAAAAGGGAGGAAAAACAGCAAATAAGACATAATGTCACACCAAACTCCAAAAAAGGGCTGTACAAAATTATTGGCACCCTTAACTTAATATTTGGTTGCACAACTTTTGGAAAAAAAATAACTTCTTACACCTCTCAGCCGGAATGTTGGACCACTCTTCCTTTGCAAACTGCTCCAGGTCTCTCTTTTTGGAAGGTCGCCTTTTCCCAACGGCAATTGTAAGATCTCTTCACAGGTGTTCAATGGGATTTAGATCTGGACTCATTGCTGGCCACTTTAGAACTCTCCAGCGCTTTGTTGCCATCCATTTCTGGGTGCTTTTTGACGTATGTTTGGGGTCATTGTCCTGCTGAAAAACCCAAGATCTCGGACACAAACCCAACTTTCTGACACAGGTGTTACGCCGAGCGCTCCGGGTCCCTGCTCCTCCCCGGAGCGCTCGCGGCGTTCCTCTCTCTGCAGCGCCCCGGTCAGACCCGCTGACCGGGAGCGCTGCACTGACATTGCCGGCGGGGATGCGATTCGCATAGCGTGACGCGCCCGCTCGCGAATCGCATCCCAAGTCACTTACCTGTCCTGGCCTCCGGCTGTCATGTCCTGGCGCGCGGCTCCGCTCCTTAGGGCGCGCGCGCGCCAGCTCTCTAAGATTTAAAGGGCCAGTGCACCAATGATTCCACCTGCTCCCTGGCTATAATACCTCACTTCCCCTGCACTCCCTTGCCGGATCTTGTTGCCTTGTGCCAGTGAAAGCGTTTAGTGTTGTCCAAAGCCTGTGTTTCCAGATCTTCTGCTATCCACATTGACTACGAACCTTGCCGCCTGCCCCGACCTTCTGCTACGTCTGACCTTGCCTCTGCCTAGTCCTTCTGTCCCACGCCTTCTCAGCAGTCAGCGAGGTTGAGCCGTTGCCGGTGGATACGACCTGGTTGCTACCGCCTCAGCAAGACCATCCCGCTTTGCGGCGGGCTCTGGTGAATACCAGTAGCATCTTAGAACCGGTCCACCGACACGGTCCTCGCCAATCCCTCGCTGACACAGAGGATCCACATCCAGCTAGCCGAATCGTGACAACAGGGCTGTTCAGTGCGACCCAAAATCCATTGATAATCCTCAGATTTCATGATGCACCCAGGCACAACCCCAAAACATCATTGAACCTCCACCATATTTCACTGTAGGTACTGTGTTCTTTTCTTTGTAGGCCTCATTCTGTTTTCGGTAAACAGTAGAATGATGTGCTTTACTAAAAAGTTCTATCTTGGTCTCATCTGTCCACAAGATGTCTTCCCAGGAGGATTTTGGCTTACTCAAGTTCATTTTGGTAAAATTTGCCTTGCTTTTATATGTCTCTGTGTCAGAAGTGGGGTCCTCCTCGGTCTCCTGCCATAGCGTTTCATTTCATTTAAATGTCGATGGATAATTCGCACAGACAATGATGCTCCCTGAGCCTGCAAGACAGCTTGAATATCTTTGGAACTTGTTTGGGGCTGCTTATCCACCACACCTTTAATCAATTTTTCTCTTCTGTCCACACCCAGGGAGATTAGCTACAGTGCCAAGGGTTGCAAACTTCTTGATAATGTTGCACACTGTGGACAAAGGCATATCTAGATCTCCGGAGATGGACTTGTAACCTTGAGATTGTTGATATTTTTCCACAATTTTTGTTCGCAAGTCCTCAGACAGTTCTCTTCTCCTCTTTCCATGTTTAGTGTGGCACAGACAAGACAAAGACTAAGTGAACATCTCTCCTTTTCATCTGCTTTCAGGTGTGATTCTTATATTGCCCACACCTGTCACTTGCCCCATGTGAGTTTAAAGGTGCATCACATGCTTGAAACAATCTTATTTTTCCACAATTTAGAAAGGGCGCCAATCATTTTGTCCAGCCCATTTTTGGAGTTTGGTGTGACATTATGTCCAATTTGCTTTTTCCCTTCCTTTTTTAGTTTAGTTCTAATACACACAAAGGGAATAAACATGTGTATAGCAAAACACGTGTTACTGCAATCCTTTTCTATGAGAAATTCTTCATTTTCTAGAAAAATTTCAGGGGATTCAACATTTACAGCCATGACTGTATATCCCACCAGACACTAACTGGGTAATACTGCCATACTGCACTGAATAAAACCAATATACATAGACCAGTATACTGTACATGATCTGTATACAATATAATAGAATATATAAAGGACCATATAGTGGTAGATATCAGCTTTACACAGGATGTGTATACCATATACCAACCTCTGCCTTCTTGTCTGCACCAGGTGGAGCAGCGCTGCGTCTGTATGTGTCTCTGTCTGTCTCTCCGCGGGACAAGCGGGCAGGACGTTCACCCTCCAAACCCTTGGGTCGTGGTCTGCTTGTCTCGGGACGACTCATCAGGGTAGCGGGAACAATCTCTGGGGGCAGGTGCAGGAAGTCCCTCAGATACTGGATGCCTTCATTGGTCAGGTTCCAGTAGAAGTGACGCCAGGCAAACTGCTCCTTGACGTACCCACGTGACTTCAGAGACTGCATAGCCTTCATGACGTGGAGGTTGGGCACGTTATTGTCACTCACTTACGGGTGCTTGGGCATATGTACATCGTTCTTGGCCACCATGACTCCCTCCTTGAAGAGGAGCTCATAGATGGCAATGCGATCTTTCTTGGGCATCAACATCTCTGCAGCTGTCTTGGAGGCCTGAGCAGGAAAGGAAGGAGCATGCGCAGAACAGCCCTACTTCCCCTCAGCGGACAGGACCCCACGGGTCGCCATGTCCATCTCTTAACATCAGCTGGACAAACATGTTAGACTCTGCATTTTTCCAGTGAAAAGTAAAAAGGAAGGTAGGTAGGTAGCCAGGTAAATAGTTGACTAGGTATATAGATCAGAAAGTCAGATATGTAGGCTGGTGACTAGCCAGGTAGATAGGCAGGTTGCTAGCTAGGTAGTTAGGCAGCTAGGTAGTTAGGCAGTATGAAGGCATCCAGGTACAAAGTTAGGTAGCTAGGGAGTTAGTCAAGTAGGTAGCCAGTACCCCATCCACCCAGTGGCGGATCCAGAGTCTAGTCTCGGGAGGGGTACTATGAAAACCCCTATGTACCGGTGGGCTGGAAAGGGTGGATACAGTCCTAGGAGACTCCTAGGAGACTCTTTCCTAGGACTGTATCCACCTTTTCCAGCCCACCGGAGCACCTGAAGGCTGAACTAATTTGCGCAGGATAAGTCATCAACTGCTGAGCCGAGAAGTTTGTGACAAATCGAATTTACTGTAAGTTCGCTCATCTCTAGTGTAGACAGCAGAGCTCCTAACTGTTATAAAGCCCTCCTTGGTGTCCTGCACAGTAAAAGGGCAGGTAGGTAGGTAGCCAGCCAGGTAAATAGTTAACTAGGTAGGTAGATCAGAAAGTCAGATATGTAGGCTGGTGACTAGCAAGGTAGGTAGGCAGGTTGCTAGCTAGGTAGTTAGGCAGAATGAAGGCCAGGTATGTAGGTAGGTAGCAAGATATGTAGGTAGGTAGTTAAGCAGCCAGTTGTGTAGGCCAGGTACAGTCTAGTCTCGGGAGGGGCACTATGAAAACCCCTATGTACTTAGTGGGTAGCCCTCCTATTAGTCCCCAGCCTGTCTTCTCTCTCCATTGCAGCATAACATGGGCTGCACCCTCACAATCTGACAGCCTCTCTTCTGACATGCCTCCTATCCAATTACACTCACTAGTGCTGATAATGCTCCTCTTGCTTTATCAGCTACAATGAAGTGGCACAATGCTGGCAGCATCTCTCACTTGATGTCCTTCAAGTCTCCTCGTTATTACTTCAGTTCAGTGATCACATTGGACGGGTGTAGGCTCATCAAGAGGCAGCTTCCATAGATTATAAAATAAAATAAAAATCAATAAAAAAGTGGTCTAAAAGGGTGGTGGCCTTCTCAAATGATTGGTCATCTCCGGAGGCTGTTTACTGTATGTGGCTAAACAGTGTGACACAATAGTGGATTGTACTCCAAAGTATTACATTTTTATTTTTATTTTCTTACTGTTCTTTCTGTCTTTATGCAGGGCACGCCTCAGAAAGGATTACGATGATTTCCTAAAACTGACAAATTCTGAAAATTTTACGAGGGAATCTTGTAACCGTGAGGAATGTGATGATAACAAATCTTCAAATTGTGTTTCTAAAACCTTTGTTCCTTGTCAGATAGGAATGCAGGAAAAATGCTCTTCTGGTATGAATGCAAAATTTTCTTCAAATACTGTCATTGAAAGTGTTACAGTTTTGTGCATAGGTTTAGTTATCCCAGTTTTAAGAAAACATGAGTGATTACAAGTTTACATTTGCGTTGGAAATGCATTCCTACTAGATTAATGTATGCAGAATAACTTTCCAATAGCATGTTATTAAAAAATATGCTTCTTTCTATTTAATTTTCAACTCTGAAAAATGACCACTAGGGGTCTCCCTACCAGTCACTTTTTATAGATTTCAGACTCATGCTGGAGTCCTAAATCTCAGACTGCAGCTGGGACACAGACAAGCACAGCACTGCTCCCTGGCAGTGAGCAGTGCTGAGTTTGTCTGTATTCTGGCTGTAGTTTGAGATTTAGGACTCCTGCATGAGTCTGAAATCTATAAAAAGGGACTGGTAGGGAGACCCCTAGTGGTCATTTTTCAGAGTTGAAAATTAAATAGAAAGAAGCATATTTTTTAATAACATGCTATTGGAAAGTTATTCTGCATACATTAATCTATAATATATCAAAAGTTTGTGTCATGAAAGGTACCCTTTAATGTGCATAAGAAGCCAATCAAAGATGGAAAAATCTCCAAAAGGCATCAAATTACAGATTAGACATTCTTATAATATGTCAACAAAAGTTAGATTTTATTTCCATCATTTACACTTTCAAAATAACAGAAAACAAGAAAATGGCATCTGCAAAAGTTTGGGCACCCTGCAGAGTTAATATCTTGTACTGCCCCCTTTGGCAAGTATCACAGCTTGTAAACGTTTTTTTGTAGCCAGCCAAGAGTCTTTCAATTCTTGTTTGAGGTATTTTTGCCCATTCTTCCTTACAAAAGTCTTCCAGTTCTTTGAGATTTCTGGGCTGTCTGTCACGCACTGCTCTTTTAAGGTCTATCCATAGATTTTCAATTATGTTGAGGTCAGGAGATTGTGAAGGCCATGGCAAAACCTTCAGTTTAAGCCTCTTGATGTAATTCCCAGTAGATTTCGAGGTGTGTTTAGGATCATTATCCATTTGTAGAAGCCATCCTCTCTTTAATGGGGTACTCCGGTGAAAACCTTTTTTCTTTTAAATTAACTGGTGGCAGAAAGTTAAACATATTTGTAAATTACTTCTATAAAAAAATCTTAATCCTTCCAGTACTTATTAGCTGCTGAATTCTACTGAGGAAATTCCTTTCTTTTTGGAACACTGATGACATCACGAGCACAGTGCTCTCTGCTGACATCTCTGTCCATTTTAGCAACCATGCATAGCAGTTGCATAGCAGATGTATGCTAAGGTTAGCACTGCTGCCTTGCAGTGCTGGGGACTTTGGTTCAAATCCCACTAACGACAACAATAAATAAAGCGTTATTATTATTATAACGTCAGCAGAGAGAACTGTGCTCGTGATGTCATCAGAGAACATTCCAAAAAGAAAAGAATTTCCTCTGTAGTATTCAGCAGCTAATAAGTACAGGAAGGATTAAAAAAATTTAATAGAAGCAATTTACAAATATTTCTTAAAGAAGAAGAAAGAAGCAGTCGGCAACTCACCAATCCTCGGTTCAGCAAACTTCTTTATTGCACATACTCACAAACTGGGTTGCCCAGGGAGAAGACATGAAGATGGCACAAGCAGGGGGGGGGGTACCACAGAGAGACGACAACGTTGTTTCGCACTACATAGTGCTTCAACTGGCCTACCTTTGAACCGGAACCGCTCACCTTAAATACAGGTGGGTAATCATGTTAACCTATTACCTTCCTTTTCACCAAGTGACATTTTTGACATAAATTATATTTACAAAAATTATAGTTTTTACACTGATAATTCCCTGTGGGGTATTTACACTTATAATTCCCTGTGGGGGTGTGGTCACTAAGCCAATCATTATTCTAGCCAGACATAAGAGGTTACAATATGGCATTCACACAACAGTTTGGAGGCACAGAATTAGAGTTTCTGGATGTGCGCATTAAAGTAGAAAATGGTATACTGATAACTGAGGGCTATAGAAAGGAGGTTGCGAGGAATACCGTTCTTCACTACGATAGCTCCCACACAGCGGCGGTGAAGAATGGTATCCCCTACGGACAGTTTTTACGTTTAAAAAGAAACCATGTCCAAAATAATACTTATCTCAAACAAGCTGACGAACTAGAGACAAGGTTACTCGAAAGAAACTATCCTAAAGAGCTAATTAAAAAGGGAAGAGAAAGAGCAGAGAGTAGAACTAGAAGTGAATTATTAGGAAAAAACAAAACAAAAAAACACTCTGAAGACATTGTAAGAAAAAGATTCACGTTCACTTTTCAAAATACCCCAGTAAATAAAATAGAAAGAGCAATACGCAAAAACTTGTATATATTAGAACTCGATGAAGACATCAAAGATACAGCAATTAATAAGCCTCTTATATCATACAGAAAAAATAGAACAATAGGTGATGCCATAAAAGAACAAAAAATAAAAAAAAACAATAAAAATAATGATTGGCTTAGTGACCACACCCCCACAGTGAATTATCAGTGTAAAAACTGTAAATTTTGTAAATATAATTTATGCCAAAAATCATTTAGAATAGGCCCGGTGTTCCATACTGTAAAAGAGCTAATCACGTGTAAAACTAAAAACGTAGTATACGTTATCTTCTGCCCGTGTGGGTACTATTACATAGGCAAAACGATTAGACAATTATGTGCCAGAATTAGGGAGCATTTTTACTCCCTTAGAACAAAAGAGGGAGCCCCAAGATTCATTTCACATGTAATAGACTCACACGGGGGAAGTCCAGAAACCCTGAAATTGTCAGGTTTCGAAAAAGTTCTAGCCAGACCAGGCTTATTGGCCGACAAAAATCTCCTGAGAAGGGACTGGGGGTTTTAGGACTAAACGATAAGGTAGACGTGTCTGCTTCTAGTTAAATCCCTATAGCTCATCGAAGTGTTAATAATCATGTGTTTTGTTCCCCTCCCCCCGTTTGTATTATCACTTGGTGAAAGGAAGGTGATAGATTAACATGATTACCCACCTGTATATAAGGTGAGCTGTTCCGGTTCAGAGGTAGGCCAGTTGAATTACTATGTAGTGCGTCTCTCTGTGGTACCCCCCCCCCCCCCCCCCCCTTTTGCCATCTTCATGTCTTCTCCCTGGGCAACCCAGTTTGTGAGTGTGTGCAATATAGAAGTTTGCTGAACCGAGGATTGGTGAGTTGCCGACTGCTTCTTTTTCTTCTTTAAGAATTGTTTGGATTTAACTACGCGCCAGTCTGAGCACCACACACCCCTCATCGCCATACCCGCTATTGAGCTATATAGTCCAGAGGAACAGAAGTAAGCTGTGCCGAATTGCTCTGTTTTCCTTCTATAATTTACAAATATGTTTAACTTTCTGCCACCAGTTGATTTAAAAGAAAAAAGGTTTTCACCGGAGTACACCTTTAACTTCAGCTTTTCCACAGAAGGCATCAAGTTAGCATCCAAAATTTGCTGAAATTTTATTAAATCCATTTTTCCTTTTACTCGTGAGATGTTCCCTGTGCCACTGGCTGCAATACAACCCCAAAGCATGATTGATTCACCCCCATGCTTAACAGTTGGACAGAGGTTCTTTTCATTAAATTCTGTTCCCCTTCTTCTCCAAACGTACCTTTGCTCATTCCGGCCAAAAAGTTAAATTTTAACCTCATCGATCCACAGTACTTGTTTCCAAAATGCGAGCTGGCTGTCTGATATTTTTTTGGGTCTTCCAGATCTTGCTTTAACTTCCACTGTTCCTGATGACTGCCATTTTTTAATTACATTCCGAACAGAGGATATTGACATCTGAAAACGTTTTGCTATCTTCTTATAGCCTTCTCCAGCTTTGTGAGCGTCAACTATTTTCAGTTTCAGATTTCTAGACAACTGCTTTGAAGAACCCATGGTGCTGATTGTTGGGGCAAGGTCAGATGAGTCTGGGCATTTAAAACCTTTGAGATTGACATCACCTGGTCTTCCAGGATGTTGATGAGAACAATCCATGACACTGGCGGGTCTCAGCTTTGCTAAGGGGGCAGTGCATGCTATAAATTCTGCAGGGTGCCCAAACTTTTGCAGACGCCATTTTTTTTTCCTGTTATTTTGAAAGTGTAAATGATGGAAATAAAATCTAACTTTTGCTGACATATTATAAGGATGTCTAATCTGTAATTTGATGCCTTTTGGAGATTTTTCCATCTTTCCTTGGCTTCTTTATGCACATTAATACAAATTAAATTTTTACCTGGAGTGCCCAAACTTTTGATCCCCACTGTGTATGTGTGTGTGTATATGTATGTATATATATATATATATATATATATATATATATAATCATTCAACATACAAAAAGAGAATTATATCATGTATCTTACATGTGTACATATACAAAACACTTATTTTCTTATTTTAAACCCCTATGCCCCCTGCCCGTTTAAGAAGTTATATACATTATTATTCTCCTCTATATTAACAGGATTCATTTATTTCATACTCAATTGCCCCACACTCCTCAGATTTTTTCAAACTGTCTCTTTCTTCCTGTTACCTCTAGTCAACAGTGACTCAAAGTTTTCAATTTTCCAAACCAGATATATCCATTCCTCAACTTTTATATGATATCCAGACTCTTAAACCATTAAGGACGCAGGGGATATGGGTACGCCCTTGCGTCCTGGTACTTAAGGACAAAGGGAATACCTGTAAATCCTGGTCCCGTTACCGGGGTTTAAAATATGCTCACAAGCTGGGCATGCTTCATACCCTGTGGGTCCTGACTGCTTTCAGCAGGACCCAGGGTTAATGAGAGACATCGCCGATCAGTTTAATGCCTGGCATTAACCCTTTAGATGGCACAATCAAAGTTGATCGGGGCATCTCCGCAGCTCAGCGGAGCTGATTAGGACCATCAGTGAAATAGCGATGTCCCAATCAGCTGAGAGGACAGCGGTAGGGCCCTTACCTGCCTCCTCCCCGTCCAATCGGTGCTCTTATGGTCCCAACCAGCCATGGCAGGCTGGAGAAGCAGAGCACCAATAACACTGATCAATGCTGAGCCAAAGCTTAGCATTGAGCAGTGTATGCAATCAAATGATTGCTTGTTATAGATCCCTATGGGGATTAAAAAAAAAATAGAAAGTGTAAAGAAAAAAAAAATGTGAATGAGCCCCTCCCCTAATAAAAGTTTAAATCACTCCCCGTTTCCCATTTTTTAACCCCTTGGAGACTGAGCCCATTTTGACCTTAACCCCTTAAGGACGCAGGACGTAAATGTACGTCCTGGTGAGGTGGTACTTAACGCACCAGGACGTACATTTACGTCCTAAGCATAACCGCGGGCATCGGAGCGATGCCCGTGTCATGTGCGGCTGATCCCGGCTGCTGATCGCAGCCAGGGACCCGCCGGCAATGGCCGACGCCCGCGATCTCGCGGGCGTCCGCCATTAACCCCTCAGGTGCCGGGATCAATACAGATCCCGGCATCTGCGGCAGTTCGCGATTTAAATGAACGATCGGATCGCCCGCAGCGCTGCTGCGGGGATCCGATCATTCATAACGCCGCACGGAGGTCCCCTCACCTTCCTCCGTGCGGCTCCCGGTGTCTCCTGCTCTGGTCTGTGATCGAGCAGACCAGAGCAGGAGATGACCGATAATACTGATCTGTTCTATGTCCTATACATAGAACAGATCAGTATTAGCAATCATGGTATTGCTATGAATAGTCCCCTATGGGGACTATTCAAGTGTAAAAAAAAATGTAAAAGAAAAAGTAAAAAAAAAAGTGAAAAATCCCCTCCCCCAATAAAAAAGTAAAACGTCCGTTTTTTCCTATTTTACCCCCAAAAAGCGTAAAAAACATTTTTTATAGACATATTTGGTATCGCCGCGTGCGTAAATATCCGAACTATTAAAATAAAATGTTAATGATCCCGTACGGTGAACGGCGTGAACGAACAAAAAAGGCCAAAATTCCTACTTTTTTAATACATTTTATAAAAAAAAAATTATAAAAAATATATTAAAAGTTTTTTATATGCAAATGTGGTATCAAAAAAAAGTACAGATCATGGCGCAAAAAATGAGCCCCCATACCGCCGCTTATACGGAAAAATAAAAAAGTTAGAGGTCATCAAAATAAAGGGATTATAAACGTACTAATTTGGTTAAAAAGTTTGTGATTTTTTTAAGCGCAACAATAATATAAAAGTATATAATAATGGGTATCATTTTAATCGTATTGACCCTCAGAATAAAGAACACATGTCATTTTTACCATAAATTGTACGGCGTGAAAACAAAACCTTCCAAAATTAGCAAAATTGCGTTTTTCGTTTTAATTTCCCCACAAAAATAGTGTTTTTTGGTTGCGCCATACATTTTATGATATAATGAGAGATGTCATTACAAAGGACAACTGGTCGTGCAAAAAACAAGCCCTCATACTAGTCTGTGGATGAAAATATAAAAGAGTTATGATTTTTAGAAGGCGAGGAGGAAAAAATGAAAACGTAAAAATTAAATTGTCTGAGTCCTTAAGGCCAAAATGGGCTGAGTCCTTAAGGGGTTAAAGGGGTACTCCGGTGGAAAAACAATTTTTTTTTTCTTTTTTTAAATCAACTGGTGCCAGAAAGTTAAACATATTTGTAAATTACTTCTATTAAAAAATCTTAATCCTTCCTGTATTTATTAGCTGCTGAATACTACAGAGGAAATTATTTTCCTTTTGGAATGCTCTCTGATGACATCACGAACACACTGCTCTCTGCTGACGTTATTATAATAATAATAATAATAAGTCTTTATTTATTGTTGTGCTTAGTGGGATTTGAAACCAAGGCCCCAGCACTGCAAGGCAGCAGTGCTAACCACTGAGCCACCATGCTGCCCTTAGCATACATCTGCTATGCACGGTTGCTAAAATGGACAGAGATGTCAGCAAAAAAATGTTTTTCCACCGGAGTACCCCTTTAAGGACCAGAGCATTTTTTGCAATTCTGACCACTGTCACTTTAAGCATTAATAAGTCGCATTGCAGCCTTTGGGGTTTTGTAACTGCCCGTGTGCACCCGTATATGCCCGTAATTCATTAAGGACGTTATACAGTGACGGGACATCGTGGCGGAAAAATTACTGGATGCAGTAATTTTTCCGCCACGATGTCCCGTCACTATATAACGTCCGTAAGGAATAACGGGCATATACGGGTGCAAACGGGCTGTTACAAAATCCCATAGGCTGCAATGCAATTTAGTCGCGGCCGTCTGGGATTTTGTAACGGCCGGTTTTCCCCGATATAGTGACGGAACTTCTGACGGAAGTTCCTAAACGGAACAATAATATAGTGTGAAAGGAGCCTTAGGTGTTTCACAGGAATAGCAGCAAAGTGGAGGCGAAAATTCTAAATCTTCATTTTTTTATACTAACATGTTCTTGTAAACCCATATTTTTTATTTTTACAAGGGGTAAAATGAGAAAAAGCCACCCAAAATTTGAAACCCCATTTCTCTCGAGTAAGGAAATACCTTATATTTGGATGTAAAGTGATCTGCGGGTGCACTAGAGGGCTCAAAAGGAAACGCGACATTCGGCTTTTGGAAATCGAATTTTGTTGAAATGGTTTTTTTGGGGGCATGTCTCATTTAGGAAGCCCCCATGGTACCAGAACAGCGAAAAACACCCCACACTATTTGGGAAACTATGCCCCTCAAGGAACATAACAAGTGGTGCAGTGAGCATTTACACCCCACTGGCGTTTGACAATTTTTCATTTTCACGGACCACTGTTCCAAAAATCTGTCAGTCACCTGTGGGGTGTAAATTCTCACTGTGCTCCCTTGTTATATTCTCTGAGGGGTGTAGTTTCCAAAATAGGGTCTCATGTGAGTATTTATTTCTTTGTGTTTACGTCAGAACCGCTGTAACCAACAGCCTCACCTGTGCAAATCACCAGTTTAGGCCTCAAATCATCTACTTCTGAGCCTTGTTGTGCGTCCGCAGAGCATTTTACGTCCACATATGGGGTATTTCCGTACTTGAAAATTGTGTTACAAATTTTGGGGTCTTTTTTTTTTTTCTTTTTCTCCGTTTACCCCTTATGAAAAGGTAAAAGTATGGGTCAACACCAGCATGTTAGTGTAAAAAAATTAATTTATTTTACATTAACATGCTGGTGTAGACCCCAACTTTTACCTTTTCATAAGGGGTAAAAGGAGAAAAAGCCACCAAAAATTTGTAGCGCAATTTCTCCCAAGCACGGATATACCCCATGTGTGGCCCTAAACTGTTGCCTTGAAATACGACAGGGCTCTCAAGTGAGAGAGCACCTTTTGCATTTGAGGCCTAAATTAGGGATTTTCATAGGGGTGTACCAGAATGCAGGCATTACACTTGCCTCCATCACCACAAATAGTTTTCCCCAAACAGGGTGCCTCCAGCTGTTGCAAAACTCTCAACATGCCTGGACTGTCAATGGCTGTCCGGCAATACTGTGAGTTGTTATTTTGCAACAGCTGGAGGCTCCGTTTTGGGTTTTTGGAAAAACTGACGTACAAAACGTTTTTAATTTTTATTTGGGGGGGCGACAGTGTAAGTGTAGTGTATATGTAGTGTTTTACTCTTTATTTAGGGTTAGTGTAGTGTTTTTAGGGTACATTCACATGGGCGGGGGTTTGCATCTCAAACTTGATGCGGGAAACTTGCTCTAAACCCCAGCCCATGTGAATATACCCTGTACATTCATGTGGGGGACAAAACTACAACTCCCAGCATGCACAGACAGACCGTGCATACTGGGAGTTGTAGTTATGCAAAAGCTAGAAGCACACAGGTTAGAATTGGGAAACAGACTACCACAGTGCTTCCGCACCAATGTCTGTTTACTAACTCAGTGTTTCCCAACCCATGTGCCTCCAGCTGTTGCAAAACTACAACTCCCAGCATGCATGCTTTGTCAGTGCATGCTGGGAGTTATAGTTTTGCAACAGCAGGAGGCACACGGGTTGGGAAACACTGAGTTAGGAAACAGACAATGTTTCCGAACCAGGGTGCCTCCAGTTGTTGCAATACTACAACTCCCAGCATTCCCAGACAGCCGAAGGGCATGTTGGGAGTTGTAGTTATGATACAACTGGAGGAGAACAGTTTGGAGACCACTGTGTAGTGGTCTCCAAACTGTAGCCCTCCAGATGTTGCAAAACTTCAACTTCAAGCATGCCCAGGCATGCTGGGAGTTGTAGTTCGGCAACATTTGAAGGGCCAGATGTTGTCGAACTACAACTCCCAGCATGCCTGGACAGTCTCGGCATGCTTTGAATTGACATCTGGAGCGCTACAGTTTGGACACCACTGTATAGTGGTCTTCAAACAGTGCCCTTCCAGATGTTGCAAAACTACAACTACCAGCATTCTGAGACTGTCCAGGCATTCTGGGAGTTGTAGTTCTGCAACATCTGGAAGGACACAGTTTGGAGACCACTGCACAGTGGTCTCCAAACTATGGCCCTCCAGATGTTGCAAAACTACAACTCCCAGCATGCCCAGACAGCCAAAGGCTGTCTAGGCATACTGGGAGTTGAAGTTTTGAAACTCCTAGAAGCAGCAGTGAAGATCACTTTACGGCCATCTTCACTGCGGCATCTGACACCGCCGCACTTGCCGGCCACTGGCCCCTGGTCCCCATTCCATGATCGCAGGTAACTGCCGCCAGTCCCCGTCGCATCCAAGGCCCCCACACTATCGCCACCATATTCCCCCACTCTGCCCCGACATCCAGGGAAATGAACTTTCACCCCCACACACCCTAGTCCTAATTGGCCAATCACAGGGGATAGTAGGAGGTGGCTGCCCTGTCACCTCACTCCTATCCTTCAGGAAGGTCGGAGCTGTGTCTGACAGCTCCGTTCAATTATGCCTATTTTCCGGGCTATCGGGTCATCAGAAACCCGATCAGCCCATAATCGCCGCAAATCACCGATCTGAATTGTCTCAGGACCCCCCCCCCCCCAGGCATTTGCACAGGGTGCCTGCTGAATGATTTTAGCAAGAATCCCGGTCCAGTACAGGGTACGCCCTTGGTCCTTAAGTACCAGGGAGCAAGGGCGTACCTGTACACCCTTCGTCCCCAAGAGGTTAAATAAAATAATGTAATCAAAAATAAACATGTGGTATCGCCGCGTGCGTAAATGTTAAAATATAAGGTTAGTTAAACCGCACTGTCGATGGCATACATGCAAAAAAAAGTCCATGTTCATGTGCATTTTTCGTCACTTCATATACTATAAACAAATTTGCGATGAATAAGTCCCTTTAAAACAAAAATGGTACCGATAAAAACTGCAGAACTCAGTGCCACAAATGATACCTCTCTGTATGAGAAAAAAATTTAAGAAGTTTTCATCAGAAGATGACAATTTTAAACATACAAATTTTGGTGCATGTAGTTATAAAAAAAAAATTTTGTAGTAAAATAAAATAAAACCTACATAAATTGGGTATACTTGTAACTGTATGGACCTACAGAATAAAGATAAAGTGTCATTTTTACCGAAAAGTGCACTGCGTAGAAACAAAAGCCCCCAAAAGTTATAAAATAGGGGTTTTTTTTTTGTTGTTTCATGGCAGATTGTTATAAAATAAGAGATGTCAAACTGCAGTTGGTGACGTAAAAAACAACCCCTCTGTAGGTGGGTCTGTAGGTGCAAAATTGAAAGCGTTTTGATTTTTAGAAGGGGAGGAGGAAGAAACGAAAGTGCTAAAACGATAATTGGTCCTTAACCCCTTAAAGGGGTACTGCCATGGAAAACTTTTTTTTTTTTAAATCAACTGGTGACAGAAAGTTAAACAGATTTGTAGATCACTTATATTAAAAAATCTTAATCCTTCCAGTACTTTTTAGGGGCTGTATATTAAAGAGAAATCCAACAAAGAAATGCATTTCCTCTGATGTCATGACCACAGTGCTCTCTGCTGACCTCTGCTGTCCATTTTAGGAACTGTCCAGAGCAGGAAAAAAAATCCCCATAGCAAACATATGCTGCTCTGGACAGTTCCTAAAATGGTCAGCAGAGAGCACCGTGGTCATGACATCAGAGGAAATGCATTTCTTTTTTTGATTTCTTTTTAGTATATAGCCCCTAAAAAGTATTGGAAGGATTAAGATTTTTTAACAGAAGTGATTTACAAATCTGTAAAACTTTCTGGCACCAGTTGATTTAAAAAAAATACGTTTTCCACGGGAGTACCCCTTTTAGGACGCAGGGTTTTTCCATTTTTGTATTTTAATTTTTTCCCTTATCACCTTCTAAAAATCATAACGCTTCTAATTTTGCACATAAAATTTCATATGATGGCTTATTTATTGCGCCACCAATTCTACTTTGCAGTGACAGTCATTTTACCAAAAAATCCACGGCGCAACTGAAAAAATTTCTTTGTGCGACAAAATTGAAGAAAAAATGTCATTTTGTAAATTTTGGGGGCTTCTGTTTCTACGCAGTACCTTATCTTTATTCTGTATGTCCATATGGTTAAAATGATATCCTACTTATATATGTTGTATTTTGTCGTACTTCGGAAAAAAATCATAACTACATGCAGGAAAATTTATATGTTAAAAATTCACATCTTCTAACCCCTATAACTTTTTTATTTTTCTGCGTACGGGCCGGACTCATTTTTTGCACCGTGTTCTGAAGTTTTTATTGGTACCATTTTTGTATTGATCTGACTTTTTGATCGCTTTTTATAAATTTTTTCATGATATAAAAAGTGACCAAAAATACGCTATTTTGGACTTTGGAATTTTTTTGCGCGTACGCCATTGACCGTGCGGTTTCATTAATGATATATTTTTATAGTTCGGACATTTCCGCACACGGCGATACCACATGTTTATTTTTATTTACACGTTTTTGTTTTTTTTATGGGAAAAGGGAAAACTTTTATTAGGGAAGGGGTTAAATGACTTTTGTTAACTTTTTTTTTTTTTTTTCACTTTTTTTTTGCAGTGTTATAGCTCCCATAGGGGGCTATAACACTGCACACACTGATCTCTTACCCTCATCCCTGCAAAGCCATAGCTTTGCATGGATCAGCGAGATAGGGGCTCGAATGCTCAAGCCTGTAGCTCAGGCTTGGAGCAATCAAACGCCGATTGGACGTGACTGAGCAAGGTAAGGGGGTCTCTGCTCGTGTCCTAGCTGATCGGGACATCGCGATTTTATCGCGATAGTCCCGAACAGCCCGACTAAGCTGCCGGGAAGTGTTTACTTTTCATTTTCATTGTTTTTGTTTTTTTTGTTTGTTTTTTTTCTTAACCATTATTTGTTTTACAGACAAGCTAGTGGAATCAGAGGTTGACATTTGTGGAAAAAGCAAGATACCTAAGCAAGAATGTTTTTCAAAAGAATTGCCCGGAAGAATTTGTAAGCGTCTAAACAGACGAAGCAGTTTTACAGATGAAGAAAATGACACATTTCCACAAAAGAGAATAAAATTAAGCACTCGTGAAGTCACAAGTTCTTCCTCAGAAGACAGTACTTTTGGAAAATGCTTAGAAGACCAGCAGCAAATTGAACCAGATGTTGCAGAAATAAGTACTGATGTCATGTTTGGTTCACCACTGGATGCTCTCAAAGGGACCATGCCAATACAGGCTTTACAAGCAAAAAGTCTTGGAAATAAAGTGACCTTAACAAGCCAGCTTGCACAGTCTGTTAACAACCCTGTTTCTCAAAATGTAGTCCCTGTTCAGTCTGTATTGCCTTGTCAGACTTTAAAAACACCACTACAAATGATTTACAAGTTCCCAGATGGACAATGTGTCCCTGTTCTACAGAATTCCCCTATGAAGGTTCAGGTGCAACCTGTATCAGATGCTAAAACAGGAGATAAACTTCCGCAACAGGTTCTGTTTCTGCCTAAAAACCTATTTATCCAGCAAAGAGATAAGAAACCATTGAGCGATAGCTGCCACACCCAGCCAGATGTAGCTGGCAATGTTCCGTCATCTAATATTGTATCAAGCATTTCTTCTGTAGGTTATATTACTGCAGAGAAAACAGCACAACTTCTCCCAGCTTTTAACAAAAGTACAGTACATTCCACAATGTTTTCTAATCCTGTGGTTTCGCAACCAGCTGTAACAACTTTTGCTTCTAATACAACAGTATCAGCAAATGAAACAAGTAAAAGTAGTGCTTCTATTTTTTCAGCTAATTTGCCAACATCGGTGCCATCTGTTATGTCAACACAAGTTCATTCTGGCTTTGAAGGTGTTAAATCAAATACAGGCAGTACTGTTATGGCTGGCCACATAGTAAATGTATCTAATGCACCACATGCAGATATATTTGAAGGAAAACAGGAATTAAAAACCATATGCATTAGAGACTCCCAGTCAATTCTTGTAAGAACAAGGGGTGGCAATACTGGGCTTGTAAAAGTACAACCAAGCCAAGAGCAAGTTACTCCAGTATCGAACTCCATATTTACTTTTACCCCACAGCTTCAGTCATTCTTAGTTTCAAGATCTAAAACATCAGCTTCTACCAATTCTATTCCATTAACTCAATCTCTTGGCTTGCAGACTTCATCAGTTTGTGGTGGCAGAAACAATGTGACAGAAATAAACACTAAGTCTTCACAAGTCCAGTATCCAAGTTCAAGTATATGTAAAGCTACAGATAGGTCCATGATGTCCTCTAACTTGGTCACTTCTGCTCATCATGGTATTTGGCCCACAGTTTCCCAAGCTACAACTAATGTTGCTACAAATATTCCTTCTTGCAATAGCATTGGACAGGGTAGTTGTACTACAAACAAGAATACAGACCTAAAACTAACAGAAAGTAGTATTTCTGTTGTTCAGCCTGACACTACTACACCTTTAAAGGGGGATTTACTAAGTGGATCCTCCCTCCATAAGGTTTTACTTATAACACCTCCTCCTATTCTCCCATCTGCAAGTGCTCCAAAAATAAGTATGTTAACAACATCGGCAGTAACACCTCAAAAGTTTGTTTTTATCAACAATCAAGTTCCAACAAGTTCACAGAGCACAAATGTTGTTGCACTACAGTCCTCAAAACCGGCTACTTCCACTACTATAGGCAAAACATATGTCAAGCCTGTTGAGTCTCCTCAGATAATTTTAATACCTTCGACTATTACTTCACCAATAAAAACAAGTTCTGCATCTATTGTGTCTCAAGTTAAGGATGTAAAGATTGGTTTAACTATAGGACAAACTATTGTCAATTCCTCTAGTGCAAAAAATATTCTACCTATTAATATTTTACAAAATACGTTGGGCAAAGCAGGTGAAAATACTTATAAAGACTTTACAGTTCCTAGTGTAGAAAACGTTAACTTAAAAGGACACAATGAACAAATCATGAGTTCAAACCTTATATGTGCTTCACCTATAACAAATGTATCTACGCCATGTACTGTAATGGCAACAACAAAGCCAATCTCAACTCAGTCTAGTGGAATTAACGTTTTAGAGACCTCTTCATCAAAGAGTTTGTGCCCTTCAAATGTGGGAAGTACTGTTGCGCTATCAACTGTGAAAACTGGGCATCTTTCATCATCAGTTTTATTGTCAACTACAAAAATGACTGGACATACAAAATATACATTGTCATCTTTGCAAATACCTGTAAAAACCACTTGTCTTGGAGAGACTTCACACTTAAAAACTTCTATGACTGGCACATATCAGCCAGTAACTAATGATTTCGCAGAAAAAAAACTGCAGGTCTCAGAAAAGTTGGCAAAAGTGCCCTCAGCAAATGCTACCAAGACACAGGTGACAGCTACTTCTCTTTCAATACCTACTTTATGTAAATCTAGTTCTATGGACTCTTATAAAGCTTTGCCACCATTTATACCAACTACTGTTACCCAGTTAATGCCACAGTTGAATAACTCCTGTACTCATCAAAAACTGGTTATTAATACTAGCACACCATTGGCACCTGGAACTCAGATTACTATTAATGGTACACATTTAATTGTTCCTCCTCAAGGACTTGGGGTAGGAAATCATGTTCTGCTCCTATCATCAAATACTAAACAAGGAGTTTCTTTAGTTGGCAGTACTGGGCAAGCATGCCAAAGTCCTCTCCCGAATAACACCACAGTGCAACAGCCTTCTTTAAGGCAAAACATGGAATCAGTACAGACTTCAGGACAAACTTTTAAGAATATTTACTGTGTTGCCACTTCTAAAATGCCATCTTCTGTACAGAGTGCAACTCAGTATGTGAATATGACATCTAAACTTGTGTCTCCATGTCCTGTATCTCAATTTGAAAGAGTTTCTACATGTCCTGCATTATCCACTGTACCTCAAATTGTTCCATGCTTACCACACGGCAGCTATCCACAGCCAAGTAATGTAATGCAATTGCCTAAAAGTATACCAGTCAAGGAACAAGTTAATTTAAGCGTGGGCAACTCCTCTACCAATCCAGTATCCACTTCAGTTGGGTCAGAGAACAACATGGCAAACCCTGCCCTTTTTGTTTATCAGTCTTCAGCACCAGAAAAGCAGCACTATGTAGCATCCTAAATAAGAACAATACATAATAAAGAGTTGGCTTTTGTGGCACTTATTTCACGTTGAACAGACAAAAAGCTTTGTGAGATGTTTCACATGCTCTTCATTGAGTATAGTTTACACAGTTATCTTGCGTTACTTGTTTTTTTTCTAGGTTCATATTATTAGAGCAGAACATGAAATCTGCTTTGAGTGAATAAGGATTCACTTTGATCAGCCAGTATAGATTACCATTTATAGCCTAGCTATTTGCACTTCTATTTTAAGATCTTTGCAGTTTATGTAGAGCAGTATTTGTCTTTCTTCGTTTTCTTTTGGAAGGGGTGGGGGTCATGGATATTTATGTTCGCAGAAGGTTTTAGACTAAATTGTAAAATTGTACATATTCTTTACCGTTAACATTCTTTACTAAATATTCTGTAAAAAGAACATTGTCTTATTTATGTTTTGTTTACATAATGTATAGTTTTTTAAGTATTTTAGTATTTTTCAGAATAGTGTAATGTTTAGCATAAATGCAGACTATTCTGCATGTAGGCAATAAAAGTCATGCAATGATTTTCACTGACTTATTTCTTGAAAGCAATTTTATGTAAAATGATGTTTTATCTTACCAGACGACATTTATAAAAGGCCCGACAGAGTACATTACAAATGTGGAAACTTGCTTTTGTATTGACCGCTGATCTCTAAAGGGGCGAACTCATCATTTATGGTTATTCTCAGTGCAGTATTAGAACAAAAAAAGTTGCAGTAATTTTAACATGCCTGGGACAAATTCATTAAATGTCGCACGACACTTGATACATTTGTTGCAGAGTCCTATTGATTTTAATGGAATTCTGCTGTGCCGTTCACATAGCAGAACTTCTGCGCCATAAACATTTGGCACGGAAATTCAAATTCTGGTGTCCGCAGAAAGAATTGACGTGTCTATTCTTTTGCAGACTCCACATAGAAATGCATTTCCGAGCGGTCCTAGTGCCGGCATGTTTTGCCAGCACTCTTTGCCAGCGATTTTCCGTGCGGACATTCCCCCGTGTGAACATAGTGTAACCACCAGCTGAACATTTGTTTGGCTGACATCTCTCCTAACTTCCCCATAAATAAGAACTAGAGATGAACGAACTTACAGTAAATTTGATTCGTCACGAACTTCTCGGCTCTGCAGTTGATGACTTATCCTGCATAAAAGAGTTCAGCTTTCAAGTGCTCCGGTGGGCTGGAAAAGGTGGATAGAGTCCTAGGAGACTTTCCTAGGACTGTATCCACCTTTTCCAGCCCACCATAGCACCTGAAAGCTGAACTCTTTTATGCAGGATGTTATCAACTGCCGAGCCGAGAAGTTTGTGACGAATCGAATTTACTCTAAGTTCCCTCATCTCTAATAAGAACATTCAGCACAGCCAAATATTTATGTATTGTCTATGAGAAGGGGTAAGACTAGGTTTCCACATAGGTTTTTTCTGCTGTTTTTGGAAAGCTGCCAATGCAGTTTTTGAGCCAAAGTCAGAAGTAGATCCAGAAGAACGGTATGTTCACACGAGCAGATTTACAGCGTATTTTACGCTGCGGATCCGCTGGTGAAGGCCCGCTCTATGCTGGCTTTACACGTGCCTGCTCGTAGCGGCAATACGCCGCGAGAAGCAGACACACTGCAGCGATGTGCGCGGCATACTCGCACATCGCAGCCTCTCTCCCTGCTCTGAGCTAGGGAGAGAGCTCCCGCGATGTGCGAGTATACTGCGACTCGCACATCGCAGTGTGTGCTCGTAGCGGCGTATTGCCACTACAAGCAGGCACATGTAAAGACAGCATAGAGCGGGCCTTCACCAGCGGATCCGCAGCTAAATCCGCTCGTGTGAACGTATCCGAAGTTGAAGTTATTTATATCCCCATTCCTTTTGAATGCACTTCTGACTTGGCAGTAGCAATTTTCCCAGGAAAAAAAAACCTGTGTGGAAACCAAGCCTAAGCCAGATCTAGACAGCTTTGGCCTTTCCCTCAAAAAACAAAATGGAGGGGTGGAAATAATCCATCATGCACAGTTGATAGATAATGTCGGTGAAGATACTGAAGGCCCCCCTATACACTTTCAACAGTCAGCTGAAACTGCCGCCACGGGTGATTTTGCCCAACTATAGTACAAAGTGTATGGTCACCCTAGGGCTTGCCGTCAGACTCCATTCCGTCATGTGATACGATTGTTTGGTCCCTTGGGTTGCCGTGGCAGCAGGAGGCCAGCTGATTGCTTCCTGTCTTGCTAGTAAAGCAATGAGAGATGGCCAAAGTTAGTGATTTGATTAGTCACGAACTTCTCGGCAATTGCTGACTTTAGCCTGCATAAATTAGTTCAGCTTTCAGGTGTTCTGGAAAAGGTGGATACAGTCCTAGGAGAGCCTCTTCCAGGACTGTATACACTTTTTCCAGCCCACTGGAGCACCTGAAAGGTGAATTAATTTATGCAGGCTAAAGTCAGCAACTGCCGTGCTGAGAAGTTAATGAATCGAATTACTGTAACTTCGCTCATCTAGTTATTTACTAAGAATAGAGTTTTGTGGGTTTTGGTTCCTGACAGGGATTTTCCCAAGGTATTTACACGTTTCCCTACATTTTGCACTTCACCATGTTAGTAAATAACCCCATTATCCATGTGTGGCATCATTGGAATTATACTGACCCATAAAATGTAATGTCAGTTTTACGGTATTAGAAGAGTGAAAGAAAAACATGGGGAGTGTGCACCTAGTATAACTCTGTGTGGATGGTGGACAGGTTAGACAAATTGTGCTACGAGCACAACACCTTAGCAGACATAGCTAGTATTGGTCAGCAGCCAAAACGATCCTCCTGGGCTTTTGCAACAAAGTCCAGCAAAATCAATATGATCTTCTGCTCAACGCTTCTCCCTTCCACTGGTTAATAGTATGAGATTGTTTTACAGTATTATGAACTTTCAAATTATTGCCCCACAAGATTGCACAGGTTACATTTATAATCAATCCCCCCCAGTGTTTCTGTAACCATAGTGCCACTTCTGAATGTGAGGCAGTGTTAACACTTTGATGTGCAAAATAAAGAGGCCAAATATCACAAGTCTTTGTATATTACCCCCAATGTTTCTAGAAAATAAAATGCACTTTGATACAACCTTTGTATACTTATTTAATAGTATATGTTGTGCAAAGTGTTAGTAATCATTGAATGACTGATTTTAAATGAAAGCCAAATTTTTCCTTGGCAGTGATGGATTACATTTTTGTTACATGCAACCAATAAAAGTTTGTGTCTGGATTGTTTTCTGTACAAGGTAAAAACAGGCTCTGGAGTCATGGGTGGGCCTGTCTTTTCATAGAGCTAAATAGGTTACAGTATTTGTATAAATGCCATCCAACACACAGGTTTCATAAACCATTAGAGACCCTCTTTATCCCCTTCCCTCAAGCCAGCCTGCTAACACAGTAAGTAACAGTCCTATAACTTATTTTTTTGTAATTTTATAGTAACTGGACTTGAAATTAGAGTACTTGAGGGTCCTAAAAACTGGTCCACCACTTAAAATTGTATTGGGCAGGAGGAGTTTGGTGTGATTTAGAAGAATGTCCATACTACAGTATAATGGGGGGGAGAGAAAGACACCAACCTCTACTTAATTCCAGTGCTCCCATGTGCCCTGCTCTCATCCTTGGCTGCAATCCCCTTCCTGTAAGAGTAGGGCAGTTTGGCCCAGTGTCATACTGCCACTCAGCCAATCACTGGCCAAGTAATGACATTGCTGCAGCCAGTGACTGGCAGATAAGCAGTATGACACTGGGCACAATTGTCATGCTTTCTCTCCAGAATAGGATCACAGACTGGGTACTAGAACAGGACACCCGAGGTAGAGGTTAATGTTATATTGTAGTATGGGCATTCTTCTAGATTCCTCCTTCCTGATAACCCTATGCAAAGAAAACAAAACTGAGTAACCAGCATGTGTGTGGTACCATGAACTCCTCCCTTTAGCTCTGTCATGGAGAGAACTTCTCGCAAATGTGTGTGTTACTTTTGGATGTAGATTTATGTAATGCTACTTTTTGCAAAACCTGGCTTACAAGACACGAGAGCAAGTTTCAAATTTTTTTTTTGCACAACAAAGTAACCATGGCAGTATCACTAAGAACACTATGGCTCAGATTTATCAAACAGAGAAAAGGAAAAAAGGGACTTTTCCTACTGCAACCAATTACAGCTCAAATTTCACTTTACCAGAGCTCATTAGTTGAGCTGCGATTGGTTGTGGGGGGAAAAAAAAAAAAAATTCCCCTTCCTTCTGCCAATTATAAAATCTGATTTTATTAATACACAAAAAGAATAAGTCTTGTAGGAGTGGCTTTATATTCATTTTTATTGCATTCTAATTATTTGATATGGATCCATCAAAATATGTGCTTGTGCTCAACTCAGGGGGTGTAAGGTGGTGGCTTACTCTCTCCAGCAATCTTCTCATATGCAGGGGGTGCTCCAGGTACCTAACAAAAACAAAAAACAGAATTAGGCTGTGTTCACGTGGCAGTCTAGACCCATCCCCTTCTCCCGTCAAAGACTACATGTTTTATAGAAATGATCGAAGTTACAGTACAGTGGTCCCTCAACATACGATGGTAATTCATTCGAAATGACCCATCGTTTGTCGAATCCATCGTATGTTGAGTATGTAAAAAGTGCATTAGATACTCACCTGTCCCTGCCGCGCCGGACCGAATCCTCACCACTCCCGATTGTCTCCCAGGGGCTTCCGATGCTCCAGGGTCTTCTTCTGGGTCCTCCGGCATCTTCACCGGAGTCTGGGCCTCGCTTTCTGGTGACGTTATTACGTTAGTGCGCTGGGACGGAGTGCGCAGCTACGTAACAACGACGCCGGAAAGCAAGGCCCGGAGCAGCAGGGATAGGTAAGTGAACCTGCTGGGGCACATTACACTGCTATCCAGCAGCAGCTTAAGCATTTTGCGCTGTCGGATAGCAGTTAATGCGATGGCCCCGACATATAAAAGCATCATATGTCGATGCTGACATAGACATGCGATGGCCTCTGAGACGCCATCGTATGTCGATTTGATCATATGTCGGGGCCATCGCATGTCGGGGGGGGGGGGGGTTACTGTAATTAGATTCGTCAGGAACTTCTCGGCTCGGCATTTGCTGGCTTTAGCCTGCATAAATTAGTTCAGCTTTCAGGTGCTCCAGTGGGCTGGAGACTCTTCTAGGACTGTATCCACCTTTTCCAGCTCACCGAAGCACCTGAAAGCTGAACTAATTCATTCAGGAAAAGTCAGCAAACGCCAAGCCGTTCCTGACAAAATCGAATTACTGTAACTTCGCTCATCTCTAATGTTTTACTATTTTACATCAGAAACATCCTTAGTGTCAATTTAGGGGTTAAGGGTTTATTCATATGCCAAATTTGTGTAATTTTCAAAATTGGAATAAAAAAAAAAGTGCAATGTGATCATGTTGTATGAATGTAGTCTAGCTCCAAAAGAAAAAAAAAATTATATACATTTACCACAGTGTTGTAATCCTGTAAAGGCACTTTACATTCTTTAGTCTCTTGCGATGTACCCATAATGGATCTTATTGCCGATGGGCTGAAGGGGTGGGTCTGAAAAAAGGCAACATTCTTCAATTTTCATAATTTGTATTGCTTTTATAATGTTAAGAGGCATATTTGTATACATCAATGACAAGGTGATATGTATAGTGAAGAATCAAAGGGGTACTCCACTGGAAAACTTAATCAACTAGTGCCAGAAAGTTAAATTTCGTAACTACTACTTTTTAAGAATCTCAATCCTTCCAGTACGTAACTGCTGTATGCTCCACAGGAAGTTCTTTTTGTTTTGAATTTCCTTTCTGTCTGACCAGTGCTCTCTGCTGACACCTCTTTACGTTTTAGGAATTGTCCAGAGTACAAGCAAATCCCCATAGCAAACCTCTTCTACTCTGGACAGTTCCTGACATGGACAGGTGTCAGCAAAGAGCTCTATTGTCAAACAGAAAGGAAATTCAAAGAGAAAAGAACTTCCTGTGGAGCATACAGCAGCTGATAGTACTGGAAGGATTAAGATTTTTAAATAGAAGTAATTTACAAATCTGTTTAACTTTCTAGAGTAGAGTACCCCTTTAACAACGCAGGATGTCCTGTGCCTACTCCCACGATATAACACGGGTAATGTCCGTTATTAACTGCGGGTCCCGGCCGTTGATAGCTGCCGGGACCAACCCGATATGACGCGGTGACCCCGCGTCATATCGGGTTGTTCCCAGTGGCTATCAACGCCGGGACCCGTGGCTAATACTGGACATTACCGATTGCGTTGATGCTTGATTGCCACATCTGAAGGGTAAATACCAAAGTTGATTGCCGCTTCTAAATACTAATACTAATAATAATAATAATAATAATAATAAATCAGTCCTACTGAGCTTCCGGGAATGCTTGGGACCACCACGGTGAAACTGGTGAAATCAGCTGTACAGACACTAGGAGGGTCCCTACCTGCTTCCATGTTGTCTGAAGCAGTCGAGCGCAGGAAACACTGATCAATGCTATGCTATGGCACCCCAGCATCTCCATCCTGCAGTGTCACAGTCTCTTACAACCAGTACCAACACTAGTACTCTAGGGACCACACACAGTGCCTAGACCTCTACATAAAGATAACATTTTACTACCATATCCGAGATGCAGCCCTCCCCTCAGGAGGTATATCCAGAGAGCTAGGAGGCCAACCTTAAGTTGGCATAAGCTACCCCCCCCCCCCCCCCCCCCCCCCTCTGCCTGCAACTCCTTTATGAAAGATAGAGAAGACACAAGTCAAAATGCAGTGTTGAGTTGCTCATTGAACACGTTAAGAATCTTCTTATGCCTTGTAGTAAAATTGAATTCTTACCCCAAGTATTTTGTAGCCATTTCGTTTCTTGAAATACCAACATCCAATAATCAGGACAAGGGAAGCTATAATGGCAAGAATTGCAATACCAGCAGTCCTAGCAAAAAAAAAAAAAATATATAATAAGGTCATTTTAAAAGGGTTGTTTTTGTATAGTGAGAATATGACAACATTCTGATAAAAACAAAGTATTTATATAAAGTCAAACTCTAGAACAGAATTACTTTACACTGCTGTTGTGCTCTGACCCCACCCCCAATCAAACAGACCCTGAATGGGTCAGGGCATCACTGACACCTCTGGTTTCCAGTGGATCCCATTGACTTGAAGGTCAGGCATTTTGCAGGAGTTGAACGGAATATAAAATTATATATATATATATATATATATATATATATATATATATATATATATATATATATATATATATATATATATATATATATATATATATATTCTCGTCTGTATACTATTGATCTATTATACATACACAATTTTTTCTCTGCTCAACTATCATCCTTACCGACAGAGCTCCATTTACCAAATTACAACGGCCATGTGAACAAGCTTAGTATGTGCTTTAAAGGGGTATTCCGGGCAAAATCCATCTTATCCCCTATCGAAAGGATAAGGGATAAGATGTCTGATCGCAGGGGGCCTGTCACTGGGACCCCCCGCAATCTCCCTGCAGCAGCCTGCATTCTATGCGTAGCTGCGTCTGAAGTTTCGGAAACCTCCGGGCTTCCGAGACGGGGACGTCATGTCTATGGGAGGGGGCGTGGCGTCACATCCACGGAGGTTTCTGAAACTTCAGACGCAGCTATGCATAGAATGCGGTCTGCTGCAGGGAGATTGCGGGGGGTCCCAGTGGCAGGCCCCCTGCGATCAGACATCTTATCCCCTATCCTTTCGATAGGGGATAAGATGTTTTTGCCCGGAATACCCCTTTAAGTTTTTCCTACAGAGGCCTTTCACATATTAGAAGGGGCTGTCTGGGATATTAAGGCTAGAGCTGCTATAATAAAGTCCTGCCTGGCATTGCATACAAAATAGGAACCCCCTTACATCCTTCTATAGTAATTCTTGAATCACAAGGTCACAGAATCACATGACATGTAATGAGAAAAATGCAACTTAAACAAAAACAACATCCCTGAGGACAAAAAGTGCACTTTGTTTACATGTACCTTTTGTACATGGCATTTGTTTCCTCACAAAGTCTAGCGGTATGTTCACACTGGGGGGGGGGGGGGGGGGGGGGGGAACATTTCTTGCTGGAATTTTAGAGCCCAAGGGGGAGATTTATCAAAACCTGTGCAGAGGGAAAGTTGCCCATAGCAACCAGATTGCTTTAATTTTTAACAAGGCCTCTGCAAAATGAAAGAAGTGATCTGATTGGTTGCTATGGGCAACTTTCCCTCTGCACAGGTTTTGATAAATCTCCCTCCAAGTCCTTCTGTTCCATTCTAAAATGAAGCAGAAATACAAAGTCCCATTGACTTCATGGATTTTACTGGAAGAATTGGCATGCTGTGGTGGAAATTGTTCTTTGTGAACAGTCTTTGAAATCCCATTAAAATAATGAAAGTTTGATTCATGGCAACACAGAATTTCCTCAGTGTAGACAAGCCCTTAAAGAGGTACTCCGCCCCTAGACATCTTATCCCCTATCCAGAGGATAGGGGATAAGATGTCTGATCGTGGATGATCTGTCACTGGGACCCCCGCGATCTCTTCTGCAGCACTCCCTTCAGCTGCAAGGAGCGAGAAGCACTATGTGGCTGATGACAGGCGATGGAGTAATCGTGATGTCACAGCTCCACCCCCTCAATGCAAGTCTATGGGAGGGGATGTGGCAGCCATCATACCCCCTCCCCTAGGCTTGCATTGAGGGAGCGGGGCATGAAGTCACGATACTCCAACCCCCGTATCGCCTGTCAGGGTGCTGCATGCGCGATAGCGGGGATCCTTAGCAGCAGGACCTCCGTGAGCAGACATCTTATCCCCTATGCTTTGGTTAGGGGATATGATGGCTAGGGGCAGAGTACCCCTTAAGGTGCTTTCATGTGAGCAAGAAATAAGATTTTTATACAACATAGAACTTGCAGCAATATTCATGTAGATTTTTTCCTGCAGTATGTACCCCCCCCCCCCCCCCCCAAATATAATACGCTATGGCCCAGATTTATCAAAGAATGTCTACGGTAGAGCTATTTTTCCCACGTTTATTTGAATAGCGTGCATCTTATTTATCAAGAAGGTGCAGCAGGAGGATGAATTTTACCCAGCTCTGCTGTGGTGGGAAAAGCTCTACCACATACACTTTCTAGACACTTGTGAGGGAGGGAAGTAGACACTTTCCTGGGTCCTGAATTTAGCAGGTTAGGTGTTTTTACTTACTTTCACAGAGCTGCCGGGACATTTTTACTTGCATTTTAGACGCTACAATCAAATTTTATTGCAGTGTCTAAGGGGTTAAAGCTGGGCATCACCGTGATCAGTGATGTCTGGCATTAGAGATAGCCGCCAGGACCACCCAGCTATGACCTGCGCATGTGTCATAGAAGGAGAGTGGGACGCTGTCGTCCACAAGGGGTTAAAGGTTAAATTGTGTAAGGTAGAAGTTATTCTCACGCCTACTGGTGTAGCTTTGCGCCAAAAAAAAAAAAAAAAAAAAAAAAAACCCTACATGACCACTGCATGGTCAAAAAGAAGTTCTACAGGCAGGCAAAAAGTGAAACTGTCTATATCAGAAGACACATAAAAGTTGCTAAATATGCTGCTTGTGCCTGAACTGCGCCTAAACATAGACAAAAGAAATGCTCTAAAAGCAATGATAAATCTCCCCCCCCCCCCCCCCATGTATCTGTCCTGTGTGAAGTCACCCTAGAAAGCACACTACTTTCACACTGCTCTTTTCTCCCGCTACACTCCTGTAAAAACAACGGACCCCATTATAAGCAATGGGATCCAGCCGTGCCCGTTGTGACCCGTACACATAAGATAATGGCCATTTAAACAAAAAACCCTAACGGTCCATGCAACTTTTCGCCTAAAAGCTACACATGATAGATTAGTGAGCACATGTAACCCAGCCCAGTACATCAGCAGCACAACTTCAGCAAAATGACTAAACCAATGACACTTACTCTTCTGCACTGAGCCCCATGTGTTGCCGGCCCCTGCTGGCATTGTAAGCCCCCAGTGCGCGAGATGAATCAGGACGAGGCATTCTCCAGGGCTCACAGAACCAACTTTTGCTAAACTGCTGGAAAGAGATGTTTAAAATCATTACTTCAGTCTTGAATCATGTTTGTGAACAGGTCTAAGCTGACACTTAAATACCATCCTAGTTATCCAATTAGTACCTGAGAAGAAGATTAACCCTTCATTCAGCTGCAGTGTTTATAGCAGTGTTTTCCAACACTGGGCGCCTCCAGCTGTTGCGAAACTACAACTCCCGGCATGTTGGGAGTTGTAGTTTTGCAAAAGTCGTATTCACCCTGGTTGGGAAACTATAGCTTATAGACTGGGTGCTGAGAAATTTATATGACATACACACTAAATTGAAGCTTTCTTAGGGTACATTCACACGTGCGTATTTTCTGCTGCAAATTTGGGCAGCAAAATCTGCAGCAGCAAATACGCACATGTGAACGTACCTTAAGGCTATGTTCACACGGCAAATTCCACTCAAATTCTGTTCTGCAAAACTTGTAGCAAAATTTTTGTGGAATTTGAGCGTTATTTTGTCGAAAGTTCTGTGCACGCAAAACACCAAATGTTTACAAAATTCCAAACCCTATTGATTTCAATAGGATTCTGCCCGGAATAAAGACAGGTCTTACATTTTTGCAGAATTTGTGCAGATTTTCTGCAGCTGATATGCACCCTTTTATTTCTGCTGCTTATTTTCAGCTGCTTATTTTATCATTGATTTACCAGCAAAAAATAAGCAGCAGAGAAAAAGCTGTGAAAAATAAGGAGTAGAAAATAAGCAGCTGAAAATCTGCAGCAAAATTTGCCTGTGTGAATGTACCCTAACTAAAGGATAGAACAGAGCTTCATATATGCAGCAAATATATGTGAATGTACCTTAATGGTCTATTCACACGTACAGTATTCTGTGCAGATTTGATGCGCAGGATTTTCTGCTGCAGATTTCAATGTAAACTGACTGAGCACAGCTTCAAATCCTGTGCATCAAATCTGCGCACAATACTGTATGTGTGAATAGACCCTTAGGGTGTATTTACACGTACAGTATCCTGCACTTATTTGATGCGCAGGATTTGAAGCTTTAAATTTGAAACCATGTTCAGTCATTTAGTAAATTAGAGATGAGCGAATTTACAGTAAATTCGATTCGTCACAAACTTCTCGGCTCGGCAGTTGATGACTTATCCTGCATTAATTAGTTCAGCTTTCAGGTGCTCCGGTGGGCTGGAAAAGGTGGATACAGTCCAAGGAAAGAGTCTCCTAGGACTGTATCCACCTTTTCCAGCCCACGGGAGCACCTGAAAGCTGAACTCATTTATGCAGGATAAAGTCATCAACTGCCGAGCCGAGAAGTTCGTGACGAATCGAATTTACTGTAAATTCGCTCATCTCTAATCTGCAGCTTTAAAATCATGTGCATCAAATATGCTCAGGATACTGTACACGTTAATAGTCCCTTAAACTGGAATAATCATCCTTGTCTTCTACTACATTTCTGCAGCTCATAGGTATTGCCATTAGATATAAATAAAGGAATATATTGGCCCTCATTTACTATTCTAAACCCGACTTCTTTTGTCGTTTTTTTTTGTCACATCTTTGTCTGCGCCATGTCGCAGACATCATGCGCCAGTCTGCGACACGATGCGACATTTTTTCCAGACGGACCCAATGTGGATTCTCCCAAACCCGAAAAAGGGGCATAACCCGACATTTCTGAGCTTTCCCACGTATTTATAAAGGTTTCCAACCCGAATTTGTTGAATTGTTGTGGATTTTTTCCCGACAACTCAGAGGAGTTGGAAACCAAAACCTACAAAACCCACGTGCGACAAACAGGATGCGACATAATAATAAATATCAGGGGAAAAAAGCAGTCTGGTAAGAAAGCAAGATAGACTTACAACCCGATTTTCTAAGTAAATGAGGGCCATGTGTTATACACAAAACTGAATATGCATTTATTCCTAATTTAAAATGTGCATGTAAAAATGCAATACAATCAAACAAACCTGCTACAAAAATTCAGTAGAGCCAATCGAGAATGATAGTGAATACAACGGCTGGATTGTAAGCAGATGCTTCAAAGACTGGAGATTTCATGGTAAATAAAAATATTCTTTTTATATATTTTTTTTCCATCAAATTAGCTACACATTTTAGGGCAGTGATTCCCAACCAGGGTGCCTCCAGATGTTGCAAAACTACAATTCCCAGTATGCCTGGACAGCCAAAGGCTGTCCAGGCATGCTGGGAGTTGTAGTTTTGCAACATCTGGAGGCACCCTGGTTAGGAAACACTGTTTTAGGGACATCAAATAGAACATGTTATTGGCCAAAACCTAATTGCTTTAGCTGAAATGATGACAAAAAACAAACAAGTACAGTTGTCTTAATGTTCGTACTTATTTGATATCCTAGATTTTAAAAGTAATTCACCAAATATATGAAAATCTAATTTTCTAGAGAAACAGACACACTGGCTTGGACTTACCTCCCAGTCAATAGTCTAGCTCTTTGTTTCTGGGCATAGATACTTCTCTCCTCTCTTAATCTTTTCAGTTTGAATCTTGTGACCGTCACGGGTTGAACTCGAAAGAAACCCTTTGATATGTTTTAATGAGCGTGAACGCTAAAGCCATCCATTCCTTCTAAATGGCCTCCAGAAACACATTCCCGACTAATATATGGCCCACAATTTTAGGCATTTATGGTCTATTCTCTGTGCAGGTTTAGGGTACGTTCACATGTACAGGATCTGCGGCATATTTTTGCTGCGTATTTTTGCTGCATATTTTGTACTGCTTATTTTGCTACCCATTGACTTCAATGGGTAGCAGAGTCAGCCGCAAAAAATATGCAGCAGATCCTGTATGTGTCAACGTACCCTTAGGGTGCGTTCCCACAGGGCGTATACGCAGCGTATTTGACGCTGCGCAAAATGTATGGCAGCAGTGGGAAATACGCTGCGTATCCCTTGCTCACTATACACACAGGGCTTTCCGGCGGCAGCCCTATGTGTGTAGTGAGTTTTGGAGGCGGAGCCGCGCGTCACAGATACGCCGGCACACGGCCCCGCCTCCAAAACTCACTACACACATAGGGCTGCCGCCGGAAAGCTCTGTGTGTATAGTGAGCAAGGGATACGCAGCGTATTTCCCGCTGCTGCCATACATTTTGCGCAGCGTCAAATACGCTGCGTATACGCCCTGTGGGAACGCACCCTTAAAATACAAATGTTGCAGTGATTTTGATGTGACGGCAAAAAATGAAATGTTGCACGGTACTTCATATATTTGTAGTACGGCCAAAGCACCTCAGTATGGTGCCAGTTTAGATGCTTTTGTAGGGCTGGTGGTTCCCATTAAGTTTTCCCCCATAATGGAGCACATACGGCAGGGGAAAGCTAAAAACTTGCGCTCCCGTATGCCTTTCTATGTGCTCCGGTATGTAATTCATTTCAATGAGCTGACCGCAGTGAAATGTTCGGTCCGGTCGGCTCATTTTTGCGCTGTTTGCGCTTTTTCCCCGCACCGAAGACCATGGTCGACCACGGTTTTAGGTCCGGTTGTTAAAGCGCATACGGGGCAAAAATGAGCAGACCGGACCGAACGTTTCACTGCGGTCAGCTCATTGAAATGAATTACATAAAGGAGCACATACAAAGGCATACGGGAGCACAAGTTTTTAGCTCTCCCCTGCCGTATGTGCTCCAGTATGGGGGAAAACTTAATGGGAACCCAGCCTTAGTCTGAATTTGTCATGTGCGACAAATTTGCCACTGCAAAAACTCTCTAAAGCAGCCAACAATGGGAAATGGTTCTAAAATGCTCTTAAAGGGGTACTCCGGCCCTAAGACATCTTATCGCCTATCCAATGGGAATAAGATGCCTGATCGCGAGGGTCCCGCCGCTGGGGACTCCCACAATCATTCATGCAGCACCCTGCTATCATCTGCCTCTGTAGCGAACATTGCTCCAGGTCTGATGAATCACGATCATGGGGCCGGAGTATCGTGACGTCATGGCTCCGCCCCCTCAATGCAAGCCTATGGGAGGAGGCGTGGCGGCCCTCCCATAGGCTTGCATTGAGGGGGCAGAGCCATGACATCACAATACTCCAGCCCTGTGATCGTGATTCATCAGACCTGGAGCTATGTTCGTTCTGGATGATAATGATAGCGGGGGACTGCATGAAAGACTGCGGGGGTCCCCAGAGGTGGGACCCCTGCGATCAGGCATCTTATCCCCTATTCTTTCGATAGGGGATAAGATGTCTTAAGGCTGGAGTACCTCTTTAATGACAGGTTGCAGAAAAGTCGCAAGGAAACTGGCTGCAACAAACAGGTTAAATAGTTTGATGAATTCCTCCAATATCTCCATAGACTTTAATTGGCAAGCGGATAAAAAAAAAAAATGTCATCCTTTTGCAATACATTTGTTTGGGATAAGGCAGGATATTGCTGCTCCAGATGCTTAGCCTTATTTGGGCAGAAAACATACACATTGAGGGAGATTTATCAAAACCCGTCCAGAGGAAGAGTTGTGCAGTTGCTCATAGCAACCAATCAGTTTGCTTCTTTCATTTTTAACAAGGCCTCTGTAAAATGAAAGAAGCGATCTGATTGGTTGCTATGGGCAACTCAGCAACTTTTCCTCAGAACAGATATTGATAAATCTCCCCCATAGCTATTGAAAATACTGAACAGCTTACTATACAGTGGGATCTCTTTAAAACAACCACCTAATATTGAATTTACAAACAGTAAATCTGGTGTAAATAAAGGGAACTCTCAGAGAGGTGGTTGGGGGAAATTTAAAAAAAGTGACGTATCGTAAGTGTATTTTCTCCGCCTTTATTTGGGGCGGTGGCTTGGTGCCATTGCACTGTAGTTATCATGGTGTCTAACCGCATTAGAGAACTATGGTTTCCACCGCCCCAAAAAAGGGTGAAAACAAATTACATAACAACTTCCCACTCCCCTTCCCAGTAAAAAATTTTTGGCTGTGTGCCATCACTTTCTCAAGTGTGGGCTGCCTTGGCATGGATTTGCGCCATGGCAGACCTCCTTGCGCCAAAAAAGGCGAACATAGTTATTTCATGCCCACTGCAAAAGGCAAAAAATGAAAGTGTTCTAAACTAGAGCACTTTCGGTTTTGCTCTAAATCAAGTGTGCCAAACACATGCGACACATATAGAACACAAATACCTTCCAAAATGAATGATAAATCCCCCCATGGGAGGGATTTACTAAGACCTTACGATTCTAAATAAGCCCGCATAGGGATTTATCTAGACGTGCTCGCCTCTTCATAATTTTAGGTGCATCTAAGTCTTTGTGACAGCCTTAGAAATCTACCCCAGCTTGGAGCTGGAGTAGATTACTGCTACAATTTTGCCCCCTGCTAGAAAGTTAAAGGGGTACTCCGATTAATTTTGCAGAGGCCTCGTTAAAAATGAAAGAAGCGATCTGATTGGTTGCTATGGGCAACTCAGCAACTTTTCCTCTGGACAGGTTTTGATAAATCTTCTTGTGCTTGTTTATATTTCTACTTAATTTTTTATATACACACAAACTTGATACACACTATTCGCTATTTCTGCATTCATGTATTAGTCAGTTAGTCTGCATTATTTATATGTATATACACATTCATAATTTGCACAGTAACTGTTTGTTTCCCATATTTTATGTTTATGCTTCATTGCCCACTCGTCCATGTTCTCATTTGTCTGAGTCTTTTCATGTATCCACAAGGTGGTGATGTGTTGTTTCTGTTATAGCGCATGCTATTGTGTTCCAAAGTTGGTTTTAAAACATAAATCTGGGCATTTTTTATTTTTATTTAGATATTTTATCCATGAGTTTTTAGATGCTTTTTCCTATAGAGATGCCTGTAGGAAAACGACAGACGTAAACTATAAAAGAACAATAAAATATAAAGAATGCAGTTTCTGCTGGATTGATGTCATTTTTGCTAATGATGTCTGCGCATTCAGCAGTCTTGGATATTCATGAGCAGCTGCTTCCCACCACCCTCTGGTTGCTGACTAAAAGCTTTCTTCCTATACCATATACAGACAGACAACTGTCAATCATTGGCACTGTGCTTGATTCACTTCGAAGGAAGAAACAGTGGTTTTTGGATATTGGTTGTACAAACATTTTACATAATACAGAGGGCATAAGGGCAGCATGAGCTAGTGACAGTCTCCCTTAAAGGGTACCTCTCATCAAAAAAACTTTTGATATATTATAGATTAATGTATGCAGAATAACTTCCCAATTGCATGTTATTAAAAAATATGCTTCTTTCTATTTAATTTTCCACTTTGAAGAAATGACCACTAGGGGTCTCCCTACCAGTCCTGGCAGCAAGCATTTCAGACTCATGCTGGAGTCCTAAACACTACGAGCTGCCAGTCTGCTTTGCTCACAAAGGAGAACATGCAGAGCTGCCAGCCTGCTTTGTTCACAGCCTGTTTGGCTGTGAACAAAGCAGGCTGGCAGCTCTGAGTGTTTAGGACTCCAGCATGAGTCAGAAATGCTTGCTGACAGGACTGATCGGGAAAAATACAATAGAAATGAGCATATTTTTCATTAGCATGCTATTGGAAAGTTATTCAACATTCATTAATCTAAAATATATCAAAAGTTTATTTGATGAGAGGTACCCTTTAAAAAAAAAAAAAGCATTGTATGGCATTTATTTCTGACTTTTCCAATTGCAAATAATGTGATTTAATTATTTCGCTGAGTTTAAATAAATATATATATATATATATATATATATATATATATATATATATATATACACATACACAGTGGTCCCTCAAGTTAGAATATTAATTGGTTCCAGGACAACCATTGTATGTTGAAACCATTGTATGTTGAGACCAGAACTCTATGGAAACCTGGTAATTAAGAAAGATCTGCTGGGAGCTGTAATCACTGTCTATGTCAGTGTTTCCGAAGCATCGAGCCTCCAGCTGTTGCAAAACTACAACTCCCAGCATGCTGGGAGTTGTAGTTTTGCAACAGCTGGGAGAACCCTGCTTGGGAAACACTGGTCTATGTAGAGGACAGGAGATTCTTCAGGGTCTTGTACAGTACACACAGTGTCCTAAAAAGAGGAGCAGGTAACCCTGGTACAGGTAAAGTGTACAGAACATGTAATACCTTCTTGTACTGTAGGGGGCGCTACCAGACATCAGTCAGTGCATACGCTTCAGTAATACAGGGGTTTTACCAGGGAATGCTCATTTTGATTGGTCAGTTTTTCCAGTCGTTGACATGTTTCACAGTTCTGGACTGTCTGTACATTGTATGTTGTGTCTGGTTTCAACTTACAATGGTCCAGAAAAGATCATTGTATGTTGAAACTATTGTATGTTGAGGCCATTGTAAGTTGAGGGATCACTGTATATATATCTACCCATTTGACACAAAGACATTCATACTGGTAACTGTCAGAATGGGATTCTTGTATTAATTACATTAGGATTACACTTGATACAATGATCACTGCTATAACCTTTACCAGTGTGAATACCACATTCTCAGCTGATGTTTTTGCATTCTCATGGTGATCATGAGTTTTAGTCTCAGTCATTCCTTTACAACAACTACAGACTTTGTTCACATGTGGCGGGTTTTTGAAAATGTGAAGCATACTGGTATTTTCTTGGGAGTGTTTTCTCTTGCATGCGAAAGAGGATTTTGTATTGTACTGTAATTTGTTGCAGATTTGTGGTACGGAATTGACAGTGCAAATTCAAAGAAAAAATGAAAAGAAGTGATCAGCAAGTTTTCCTCTGGACAGGTTTTGATAAATTTCCCTCTCTGTTTCCAGTTGGTCCACTTCTGGTTTTAGCTCAAAAAAACTTCACCAGAGTGATTTCAACTCAAGGCTGAATTCAAACTAAAGTCGCAACTGTGTTAAAAATGCGATATATATATATATATATATATATATATATATATATATATATATATATATATATATATATATGTATATATAACATACATTTGAGTAGAAGTATTAGTCCAGTGATTCAGATGCAAAATCATCTGATTTTGCATCTATCTATATATGTATATGTTACATATTTTTTTTTTTACCATTTTGTTTTCCCCTAATTGTACTTACCTACATGTTTTTTTTTTCTTCTCATTTCAGATCCGTGTGTGCAGAGGACTACTTCGAATTTGGGGGACTACATCGTTGACCCGTGTTTTTTTTGTTTTTTGTTTTGTTTAATTCTAATAAAATGGTTAATGAGAGCTTATGGGGGAGTGTTTTTGTAAAAGTGGATTTTAAACTTTTTTCTTTAAATTTACTTAACCCATTAAGGACACAGGGTGTACAGGTACGCCCTGACGTCCTGGTACTTAAGGACACAGGGAGTACCAGGATGCCTGCTGAAAATCATTCAGCAGGCACCCCATGCAAACCCTTGGGGGGTCCTGAGACCCCTCCCATGTCGGCTTCAGATCAATTCAAATCAGCGATCTGCGGTGATTCCGGGTCAATCGGGTCCCCGGTGACCCAGAAAAAAAGGCTGATAGGTGCTGTCCGAGACAGCACCTATCATCCTTTAGCACCAGGAAAACCACCTCGCGATCGTCCTTATTCCTCGTCCGGTAACGGCAGACGAATCAGGACTCCTGCTGTGGGGGTGCTCCTAACAGCATCTGCTCCGCCCCTGTTCCGGAGGGCAAGAGCGAGTGCCGGGAGTATGTACCTGAGGCTGGGGCTCCTGATCCCTGGCATCAGCGGTGGGATCAGGGCCCCAGGAGCAGAGTCAGTGGCGGCAAGAGGATCATGTGTGTGCAGCAGCAGGAGGTAAGGCTGGCCTCCTGCTGTTGCTTAGCAACAACTCCAAGCATGCACAAAAGGGCATGCTGGGAGTTGTTGTTATGCAACAGCAGAAGGCACAACTACAACTCCCAGCATGCCCTTTGCTGCCCCTATCTACGAAAAGTGTACCTCCAGCTGTTGCATAACTACAACCCACAACATGCAAAAACTACCAAAGGGCATGCTGGGAGTTGCAGTATTGTGCCTCCAGCTGTTGAATAACTACAAGTCCCTGCATGCCCTTTGGCTGTAAGTGCACGCTGAGAGTTGTAGTTTTGCAACAACTGAAGGCACACTGGTTGCGAAACAGAGTTTGTTACCTAACTCAGTGGCAATACTGAGAGTTGTTGTTTTCCAACAGCTGGAGGCTCCGTTTTGGAAACAGTGCCGTACCAGACATTTTAAATTTTTATTGGGGGGGGTAACTGTGCAGGGGTATATGTAGTGTTTTACCCTTTATTTTGTATAGTGTAGTGTAGTGTTTTTAGGGTACACATGGATGGGGGTTTACAGGGAGTTTCCCGCTGGGAGTTTGCGCTACAGTCTGTCAAACGCCAGTGGGGTGTAAATGCTTACTGCACCCCTTATTACATTCCACTTGGGGTGTAGTTTCCAAAATGGGGTCACATGTGGGGAGGGTCCACTGTTCTGGCACCATGGGGGCTTTGTAAATGTACATGGCCCCCAACTTCCATTCCAAACAAATTCTCTCTCCAAAAGCCCAATGGCGCTCCTTCTCATCTGAGCATTGTAGTTCGCCCGCAGAGCATTTTACATCCACACATGGGCTATTTTCATACTCAACCCCTTGTTACATGTCATGAGGGGTTTAGTTTCCAAAATAGTATGCTATGTGGTTTTTATTTTTGATGTTCTGGCACCATAGGGTGCGACATGCCCCCCAAAAACCATTTCAGCAAAATTCACTCTCCAAAATCCCATTGTCGCTCCTTCCCTTCTGAGCCCTCTAGTACACCCACAGAACACTTTACGTTCACATATGAGGTATTTCCTTACTCGAGAGAAATTGGGTTACACATTTTGGGAGGCTTTTTCTCATTTTACCCCTTGTAAACATTCAAAAACTGGGGGTACAAGAACATGTAAGTGAAAAAAAAATTGAGATTTTAAATGTTCTCCTTCTCTTTGCTACTATTCCTGTGAAACACCTAAAGGGTTAACAAACTTTCTGAATGTCATTTTGTATACTTTGAGGGGTGCAGTTTTTATAATGGGGTAATTTATGGGGTATTTGTAATATGAAGGCCCCTAAATCCACTTCAAAACTGAACTGGTCCCTGAAAAATTCCGATTTTGAAAATTTTGTGAAAAATTGGAAAATTGCTGCTGAACTTTGAAGCCCTCTGATATCTTCCAAAAGTAAAAACATGTCAACTTTATCATGCAAACATAAAGTAGACATATTGTTTATGTGAATCAATATATAATTTATTTGGTATGTCAATTTTCCTTACAAGCAGAGAGCTTCAAATTTAGAAAAATGCTAAATTTTCAAAATTTCATGAAATTTTGGGATTTTTTTTAAAGTAGAACATGTCACGAAAAACAGTCTCGGAATCAAATTCATAAGTAAAAGCATCCCAGAGTTATTAATGTCGCTCCTGGGCCAAGGCGTTAACATGCTTTTGTGATTTAGGCTGGGGAGGGTCAGTAACAATGGTCCTTGCCCACCCTGGTAACGCCAGGATGTTGCTGCTTGGTTGGTATCTTGCTGAGAATGAAAATGTGGGTAACCCCACACATTTCTTTGCATAAATAATAATTTATTCTCAGCCAGATATCAACCAAGCAGCAACAGCCTGACGTTACTAGGGTAGGGGAGGACCATTGTTACTGCCTCCTCAGCCTAAATAATGCCAGCTTGTTACCGCCTAGGCACATAAGCACCATATTTGACGCTCCGGGCCTGTTGGTACTGGTTCTTCCCAGCACTGAGGTAATAATTGGGGGTTAGCGCTAAGCCCCGGCTTAGTAATGGATTCTATCTATAAGACGGCTTCCACTACTAAGTCTGTAAAGTAAATATAAAAAAAACACAGATCCAAAAACACCCCACAAGCCCTTGTTAACCATTTTATTAATATTAAACAAATAAAATGCTGGTCATTGACATAGTCCACCGAATCTGAAGTAGTCCTCTGCATACACAGATCTGAAATGAGAAGGGGGGAAAAAACACGAAAAATTGTTTAGTACATTTATGGCACTCTTCCCTGGAGCAAAAGCACTGTTCCAAACAGGGAGCCTCCAGCTGTTGCTAAACTACAACCCCCATCATTTCCAAACAGCCTTTGGCTGTCTGGGAATGATGGGAGTCTTAATTTAGCAACACCGAGCCTCCAGATAAGCAACAGCTGCAGTCTCACTCTTCCTAAACTACAGTTGTAGTTTATGCACCTATAATTGTCACCACAAAAATGACTACCATAAATTCCAAAAATAGATAAACTTTATTAATAGAAAAAATAGAGAAAAAAATTTGATAACAACTGGACAGACAACCCCTAACCCATAAAATACATATACCCCAAAACATGCATGGGATCCCAGTAACATCAACCATAATAGTGGAGTATGCCAAATAACAAAGATACCTCCTCCATACAATACTGTAAGGTAATGTCAACCATAGACCCTATAAGATCAAAATAATACATCAAATCAGTACATTACCTGTGACAGGCATACTTCCAGTGACCATCAGGAGACCCCGTGCAACCTCAACAAACGTTGTTTCGTCGGTTTCCCCACTTCGTCAGGAGGTCTTCCTGACGAAGTGGGGAAACCCACGACAGCTGGAGGCACTGGACAGAAGCTCTGCTTCTCAAGTAACTGATGTTAATATTCACGTATATTGTCCAGTATGTCCCACTGGACCATGTACCCAATTGGCCAATGCACAGTATCGGTGCTTACTTAATAACTTACTAACTTCTTTTCGGTCGCAGCACCGATACTGTGCATTGGCCAATTGGGTACATGATCCTGTGGGACATGGTCCAGTGCTTTGAACTATTGACTTTATGGCTATTGAATACTGACTCTATGGTATAATTATTTGACTTAGTATTATCAGTGTAGTACTATATTTATTAGTTTGTTTTTTATTGATTATAATTTTTTATTGTGTATTGGAAAACATAAGTGCTAGGGCCCAGCACTTTTTTCCATATATTGTATGTCATTTTAGAACAAATAAATTGTTTAAGCATCCAAGTACAAACCATTCCACTTTTCCTTCTTTCTCTCTCCTTTTTTCTCTTTGTCCTCTTCACATTCACCCATCACACCTAACCTCTATCACAGCTACACTAACATACACGCCTCAGCCATACACACATCATACGCACACACACTCACACACACTGTCATACATTTCCAACACATCTCATACACCGCCATACACTCTAGTACATTCATTACCATACATATCACATTCACAATATATAACACACTACCATAACCATCATCCCATATATACAGACACACTGACAACACCCTACCACGCCACCACCCAATCTCACCAGAAAACCACTACAGTAATCCCCATAGACCTAGAGAACCAGTCACCTTTTTTCCTTTCACATACATATACACGCACATCATACACACACATACATTATACATAAACACATATCATACATACACCTGCCGCCTCCAGATCTCCCCGCATAATACATCTTCACACATCATACATACATACATCCTTCTACCTTACACACATCTCCACACATCATACATATATCTTGCTTACACACATCCATCATTCATACACACACCATTCATGCACACACATCATTCATACATCTTACATACAGTATATACACACATCATTCATACATCATACATACGGTACATACACACACACGCCGCCTCCCCCCCACATGCATAATGCATACATAAACACACATCATACATTAACACATCATATACACATCCGCCGCCTCCAGATCCCCCCCGCATAATACATCTCCACACATCATATATACATCCTTCTAGCTTACACACATATCTACACATCATACCTACATACATGTTGCTTACACACATCATTCATACACCATATACACATCATACATACACCTTACATACAGTACATACACACACATCATACATACAGCATACAGTACATACAGTACATACACACATCATACATACACCATACATACAGTGCATACACATCATACATACACCATACATACAGTACATACACACATCATACATACACCATACATACAGTACATATACACACATCATACATACACCATACATACAGTACATATACACACATCATACATACACCATACATACAGTACATATACACACATCATACATACACCATACATACAGTACATATACACACATCATACATACACCATACATACAGTACATATACACACATCATACATACACCATACATACAGTACATATACACACATCATACATACACCATACATACAGTACATATACACACATCATACATACACCATACATACACTACATATACACACATCATACATACACCATACACACAGTACATATACACACATCATACATACACCATACATACAGTACATATACACACATCATACATACACCATGCATACAGTACATACACACACATCATACATACACCATACATACAGTACATACACACACATCATACATACACCATGCATACAGTACATATACACATCATACATACACCATACATACAGTACATATACACACATCATACATACACCATACATACAGTACATACACACACATCATACATACACCATGCATACAGTACATACACACATCATACATACACCATACATACAGTACATACACATACATCCTACATACACACTCTGCCTCTGGACCCCAATAGACCTCTGGACCCCAATAGACCTAGAGAACCAGTCACCTTTTTTCCTTTCACATACATATACACGCACATCATACACACACATACATTATACATAAACACATATCATACATACACCTGCCGCCTCCAGATCTCCCCGCATAATACATCTTCACACATCATACATACATACATCCTTCTACCTTACACACATCTCCACACATCATACATATATCTTGCTTACACACATCCATCATTCATACACACACCATTCATGCACACACATCATTCATACATCTTACATACAGTATATACACACATCATTCATACATCATACATACGGTACATACACACACACGCCGCCTCCCCCCCACATGCATAATGCATACATAAACACACATCATACATAAACACATCATATACACACCCGCCGCCTCCAGATCCCCCCCGCATAATACATCTCCACACATCATATATACATCCTTCTAGCTTACACACATATCTACACATCATACCTACATACATGTTGCTTACACACATCATTCATACACCATATACACATCATACATACACCTTACATACAGTACATACACACACATCATACATACAGCATACATACATACAGTACATACACACATCATACATACACCATACATACAGTGCATACACATCATACATACAACATACATACAGTACATACACACATCATACATACACCATACATACAGTACATATACACACATCATACATACACCATACATACAGTACATATACACACATCATACATACACCATACATACAGTACATATACACACATCATACATACACCATACATACAGTACATATACACACATCATACATACACCATACATATAGTACATATACACACATCATACATACACCATACATACAGTACATATACACACATCATACATACACCATACATACACTACATATACACACATCATACATACACCATACACACAGTACATATACACACATCATACATACACCATACATACAGTACATATACACACATCATACATACACCATGCATACAGTACATACACACACATCATACATACACCATACATACAGTACATACACACACATCATACATACACCATGCATACAGTACATATACACATCATACATACACCATACATACAGTACATATACACACATCATACATACACCATACATACAGTACATACACACACATCATACATACACCATGCATACAGTACATACACACATCATACATACACCATACATACAGTACATACACATACATCCTACATACACACTCTGCCTCTGGACCCCAATAGACCTCTGGACCCCAATAGACCTAGAGAACCAGTCACCTTTTTTCCTTTCACATACATATACACGCACATCATACACACACATACATTATACATAAACACATATCATACATACACCTGCCGCCTCCAGATCTCCCCGCATAATACATCTTCACACATCATACATACATACATCCTTCTACCTTACACACATCTCCACACATCATACATATATCTTGCTTACACACATCCATCATTCATACACACACCATTCATGCACACACATCATTCATACATCTTACATACAGTATATACACACATCATTCATACATCATACATACGGTACATACACACACACGCCGCCTCCCCCCCACATGCATAATGCATACATAAACACACATCATACATAAACACATCATATACACACCCGCCGCCTCCAGATCCCCCCCGCATAATACATCTCCACACATCATATATACATCCTTCTAGCTTACACACATATCTACACATCATACCTACATACATGTTGCTTACACACATCATTCATACACCATATACACATCATACATACACCTTACATACAGTACATACACACACATCATACATACACCATACATACAGTACATACACACATCATACATACACCATACATACAGTACATATACACACATCATACATACACCATACATACAGTACATATACATCATACATACACCATACATACAGTACATACACACATCATACATACACCATACATACAGTACATATACACACATCATACATACACCATACATACAGTACATATACAAACATCATACATACACCATACATACAGTACATATACACACATCATACATACACCATACATACAGTACATATACACACATCATACATACACCATACATACAGTACATATACACACATCATACATACACCATACATACAGTACATATACACACATCATACATACACCATACATACACTACATATATACACATCATACATACACCATACATACAGTACATATACACACATCATACATACACCATACATACAGTACATATACACATCATACATACACCATACATACAGTACATATACACACATCATACATACACCATACATACAGTACATACACACACATCATACATACACCATGCATACAGTACATACACACATCATACATACACCATACATACAGTACATACACATACATCCTACATACACACTCTGCCTCTGGACCCCAATAGACCTCTGGACCCCAATAGACCTAGAGAACCAGTCACCTTTTTTCCTTTCACATACATATACACGCACATCATACACACACATACATTATACATAAACACATATCATACATACACCTGCCGCCTCCAGATCTCCCCGCATAATACATCTTCACACATCATACATACATACATCCTTCTACCTTACACACATCTCCACACATCATACATATATCTTGCTTACACACATCCATCATTCATACACACACCATTCATGCGCACACATCATTCATACATCTTACATACAGTATATACACACATCATTCATACATCATACATACGGTACATACACACACACGCCGCCTCCCCCCCCCACATGCATAATGCATACATAAACACACATCATACATAAACACATCATATACACACCCGCCGCCTCCAGATCCCCCCCGCATAATACATCTCCACACATCATATATACATCCTTCTAGCTTACACACATATCTACACATCATACCTACATACATGTTGCTTACACACATCATTCATACACCATATACACATCATACATACACCTTACATACAGTACATACACACACATCATACATACACCATACATACAGTACATACACACATCATACATACACCATACATACAGTACATATACACACATCATACATACACCATACATACAGTACATATACATCATACATACACCATACATACAGTACATACACACATCATACATACACCATACATACAGTACATATACACACATCATACATACACCATACATACAGTACATATACAAACATCATACATACACCATACATACAGTACATATACACACATCATACATACACCATACATACAGTACATATACACACATCATACATACACCATACATACAGTACATATACACACATCATACATACACCATACATACAGTACATATACACACATCATACATACACCATACATACACTACATATATACACATCATACATACACCATACATACAGTACATATACACACATCATACATACACCATACATACAGTACATATACACATCATACATACACCATACATACAGTACATATACACACATCATACATACACCATACATACAGTACATACACACACATCATACATACACCATGCATACAGTACATACACACATCATACATACACCATACATACAGTACATACACATACATCCTACATACACACTCTGCCTCTGGACCCCAATAGACCTCTGGACCCCAATAGACCTAGAGAACCAGTCACCTTTTTTCCTTTCACATACATATACACGCACATCATACACACACATACATTATACATAAACACATATCATACATACACCTGCCGCCTCCAGATCTCCCCGCATAATACATCTTCACACATCATACATACATACATCCTTCTACCTTACACACATCTCCACACATCATACATATATCTTGCTTACACACATCCATCATTCATACACACACCATTCATGCGCACACATCATTCATACATCTTACATACAGTATATACACACATCATTCATACATCATACATACGGTACATACACACACACGCCGCCTCCCCCCCCCACATGCATAATGCATACATAAACACACATCATACATAAACACATCATATACACACCCGCCGCCTCCAGATCCCCCCCGCATAATACATCTCCACACATCATATATACATCCTTCTAGCTTACACACATATCTACACATCATACCTACATACATGTTGCTTACACACATCATTCATACACCATATACACATCATACATACACCTTACATACAGTACATACACACACATCATACATACACCATACATACAGTACATACACACATCATACATACACCATACATACAGTACATAAACACACATCATACATACACCATACATACAGTACATACACATCATACATACACCATACATACAGTACATACACACATTATACATACACCATACATACAGTACATATACACACATCATACATACACCATACATACAGTACATATACACACATCATACATACACCATACATACAGTACATATACACACATCATACATACACCATACATACAGTACATATACACACATCATACATACACCATACATACAGTACATATACACACATCATACATACACCATACATACAGTACATATACACACATCATACATACACCATACATACAGTACATACACATCATACATACACCATACATACAGTACATACACACATTATACATACACCATACATACAGTACATATACACACATCATACATACACCATACATACAGTACATATACACACATCATACATACACCATACATACAGTACATATACACACATCATACATACACCATACATACAGTACATATACACACATCATAGATACACCATACATACAGTACATATACACACATCATACATACACCATACATACAGTACATATACACACATCATACATACACCATACATACAGTACATATACACACATCATACATACACCATACATACAGTACATACACATCATACATACACCATACATACAGTACATACACACATTATACATACACCATACATACAGTACATATACACACATCATACATACACCATACATACAGTACATATACACACATCATACATACACCATACATACAGTACATATACACACATCATACATACACCATACATACAGTACATATACACACATCATACATACACCATACATACAGTACATATACACACATCATACATACACCATACATACAGTACATATACACACATCATACATACACCATACATACAGTACATATACACACATCATACATACACCATACATACAGTACATATACACACATCATACATACACCATACATGCAGTACATATACACACATCATACATACACCATGCATACAGTACATACACACACATCATACATACACCATACATACAGTACATACACACACATCATACATACACCATGCATACAGTACATATACATACATACACCATACATACAGTGCATACACATCATACATACACCATACATACAGTACATACACACATTATACATACACCATACATACAGTACATATACACACATCATACATACACCATACATACAGTACATATACACACATCATACATACACCATACATACAGTACATATACACACATCATACATACACCAAACATACAGTACATATACACACATCATACATACACCATACATACAGTACATATACACACATCATACATACACCATACATACAGTACATACACATCATACATACACCATACATACAGTACATACACATCATACATACACCATACATACAGTACATACACACATTATACATACACCATACATACAGTACATATACACACATCATACATACACCATACATACAGTACATATACACACATCATACATACACCATACATACAGTACATATACACACATCATACATACACCATACATACAGTACATATACACACATCATACATACACCATACATACAGTACATATACACACATCATACATACACCATACATACAGTACATATACACACATCATACATACACCATACATACAGTACATATATACACATCATACATACACCATACATACAGTACATATACACACATCATACATACACCATGCATACAGTACATACACACATCATACATACACCATACATACAGTACATACACACACATCATACATACACCATGCATACAGTACATATACACATTATACATACACCATACATACAGTATATATGCACACATCATACATACACCATACATACAGTACATACACACACATAATACATACACCATGCATACAGTACATACACACACATCATACATACACCATACATACAGTACATACACATACATCCTACATACACACTCTGCCTCTGGACCCCAACCCCCCACCCCCCCTCCAGACCCAAAATTAAACCCAGGCAACCCGACCACCTGACCACCCCTGCCGCTCCTCCGGACCCCAAATTAAGCCCCCCACCGCTTCTCCATTAACCCCTCCTCACTCACCTGCGGCCAGCAAGAAGTTCAGCAAGGAGACCTGCTGGTGATCCGGTCCGTCCTCTGCGCTCACTGCTAGTCCGTTGCTGCAGGCATTAGGAGCGTGTCTGCAGTGCCTGCGCTGCATACGGCGAGGGGAGGAGGGGGGTGTATCTCGGCAACAAGTGTTTAGGGGTTGTGGTAGAAGGGGGGGGGGTTGAGGCTAGCGTCGCGCCGGGCCTGGTACTGGCAGCGCCGATGCCACAAGCCTCCCCTTCAGGCCTGGGACATCGGCGGGGGAGTGGCGGGGGGTTTGAGGCTAGCGCTGGGCCTGGTACTGGCAGCGCCGCGTCGACCTGCGGCCGTAGCATAGTATAGTGGCAGGGGGGCCCGGTCGCAATGGCGACCTTTGCGACCTCTATAGCTACGTCACTGCTCTTTCTGTCTCCTATCTGTAAGATCCTAGCAGGGGGAGAATGAGGACGTCCACAGCTCCTCCCCCTCCCCTGCTCTGTCTACACAGGACCTCACTTATCATGGGAAGGTTTCAAGTTTTCACGGGGGAAACACAGAGCAGGGAGGGGAGGACGTGTGTGTGAAGGAGACATATTACACTGCAGGGTCTGGTGGTGTATAGACTACAGGGAATAAATATCATACTGGAGATGATTCTGTGTGTGAGGGGGGGGGGGGGACATCTGAATGACACATGCTGGGAGTTGTAGTCCCTGTTATGTGTGTGTGTATGCCAGTGTTTCCCAACCAGGGAATGATGGTAGTAGTAGTTTTGCAACTAGTTTTGCAGTAGTTTGGTGAACTACAACTCCCAGGAGACTACTGAGATACAATAGAGGTGTTGGTGAACTACAACTCCCAGGAGACTACAGAGATACAATAGAGGTGTTGGTGAACTACATCTCCCAGGAGACTGCAGAGATACAATATAGGTGTTGATGAACTACAACTCCCAGGAGACTACTGAGATACAATAGAGGTGTTGGTGAACTACAACTCCCAGGAGACTACAGAGATACAATAGAGGTGTTGGTGAACTACAACTCCCAGGAGACTACAGAGATACAATATAGGTGTTGATGAACTACAACTCCCAGGAGACTACTGATATACAATAGAGGTGTTGGTGAGCTACAAATCCCAGGAGACTACAGAGATACAATAGAGGTGTTGGTGAACTAAAAATCCCAGGAGACTACTGAGATACAATATAGGTGTTGGTGAACTACAACCCCCAGGAGACTACTGATACAATAGAGTTGTTGGTGAACTACAACTCCCAGGAGACTACTGATACAATAGAGGTGTTGGTGAACTACAACTCCCAGGAGACTACAGAGATACAATAGAGGTGTTGGTGAACTATAAGTCCCAGGAGACTACTGAGATACAATAGAGGTATTGGTGAACTACAACTCCCAGGAGACTACTGAGATACAATAGAGGTGTTGGTGAACTACAACTCCCAGGAGACTACAGAGATACAATAGAGGTGTTGGTGAACTACAACTCACAGGAGACTACAGAGATACAATAGAGGTGTTGGTGAACTACAACTCCCAGGAGACTTCTAAGATACAATATAGGTGTTGACGAACTACAACTCCCAGGAGACTACTGACATACAATATAGGTGTTGGTGAACTACAACCCCCAGGAGACTACTGAGATACAATAGAGGTGTTGGTGAACTACAAATCCCAGGAGACTACTGAGATACAATAGAGGTGTTGGTGAACTACAACTCCCAGGAGACTACTGAGATACAATAGAGGTGTTGGTGAACTACAACTCCCAGGAGACTACTTGTGTGATTGAGTGTATACAGGAGAGCCGAGTGTGTGATTGTGTGTATACAGCAGAGCCGAGTGTGTGATTGTGTGTATACAGCAGAGCCGAGTGTGTGATTGTGTGTATACAGCAGAGCCGAGTGTGTGATCGTGTGTATACAGCAGAGCCAAGTGTGTGATCCAGTATATACAGCAGAGCCTCTGCTCTGCTGTATACATTCGATCACACACTCAGCTCTGCTGTATACACACGATCACACACTCGGCTCTGCTGTATGCACCCGATCACACACTAGGCTCTGCTGTATACACACAATCACACTCGGCTCTCCTGTATACATATGATCACACACTCGGCTCTGCTGTATACATATGATCACACACTCGGCTCTCCTGTATACATATGATCACACACTCGACACTGCTGTATACATATGATCACACACCCAGCTCTGCTGTATACACTGGATCACACATGCTGAGATTTGTAGTCTTGCAACAGCTGGAGGCACCGCTGCAAATCCAAGCATGTATGAACAGCAGAAAGCTGACAGGGCATGCTGGGATTTGTAGTCTTGCAACAGCTGGAGGCACAAGTGCAACTCCAAGCATGCACTTACAGCAGAAAGCTGGCAGGGCATGCTGGGATGTGTAGTCTTGCAACAGCTGGAGGCACCACTGCAACTCCAAGCATGCACGAACAGCAGAAAGCTGTCAGGGCATGCTGGGATGTGTAGTCTTGCAACAGCTGGAGTCACCTCTGCAACTCCAAGCATGCACATGCAGCAGAAAGCTGTCAGGGAATGCTGGGATGTGTAGTCTTGCAACAGCTGGAGTGACCTCTGCAACTCCAAGCATGCACATACAGCAGAAAGCTGACAGGGTATGCTGGGATTTGTAGTCTTGCAACAGCTGAAGGCACCACTGGAATTCCCAGCATGCCCGAACAGCATAAAAAATAATTGGGCATGCTTGGAGTTGTAGTTGTGAAAAAGATGGAGGGACCCCTATCAGGACAGTTTTATAGACAAACAATTATGTTTTTTTACCATTTTTACTATCACTATCCACTCTCCAGTGCCCACACTACAGTGAGCACGGAGGCAGCCTGCTTCATCACTGGACAGGAGCCAGCATGGGGAGGGGGAGATGAGCAGAAGGGGAGGGAGATGTGGGCGTTACAATATAATAATTTGCTCGGGGGATAGAACAGGGGGAGGGCAACAGCTTACAGGAAGTAAGCACAAGGCATGATGGGAGATGTAGTTTTACTTTCACTTCTCCTCAGTAATTCGTGTGCTGATAACGGGAGAATGGCTGGGCTAATTTTGACAGGGGAGACATCGTTGGAAAGGTCTTTCAAAGACCTATTAAATGAGGTTAACAAATTTTTTTTCCCCAGCACTTCAGATGTCCTTTAATTGCAGATACCTTCGATAAAATAAAATACGTGGATGTGCGATATACAGGGACTCGTAATGCACCATGTACAAATTTGCATAACTGGGGCAAATCGAGTCCCCATTGCACATTCATGCGTTTGTCGATAAATGACATCATTAAAAGAGAACACGTTGTGACGTAAAATGTAGAAAATAGAATCCAATAAAAAATCGGCTTGCACTTTAGTCATATTAGTGTCCTGATCAAGATAAAATCGGATTGATTCGATACCTTTATCCTCTAAAATGTTCGAATAAAGTGCACTCACATCCAGGATTAGAAGTAAACAATCTGGAGGGAAGGGCTGGAGACTAAAATACGCAATAAGTTCAGTTGAATCTTTTAAAAATGATGGTAAGTCACGGACATAACTTTGTAAAAGTACATCCACATAGTGGGATGCATTTCAACTAATTTCCCCCACACCCGAAATAATAGGTCTCCCAGGTGTTTATTTATTTTTATTTTTTTTTCACTTTGAAATTTCACTTGGATCCCTCCAATAAGCGAGATGCTGTGTTATCTCAGCTATTGGGAATTTTGGTACACTCAGTCCCCATAAAGAGGACTGAATTGCATGTATCTTCTAGTGATTTGAAGCATATGACTGACCTCTTCCTTAAAGGGGTATTCCAGGAATTTTTTTATTTGACTATGCAACAGGGGCTGTAAAGATAGTGTAGTTCATAATATAGTGTCTGTACCTGTGTGACGGTTTTCTAACAATTCTTCTGTGATTTTTTTTTAATAGCGTACAAAATTACTGTTGTCTCAGATTTTTCCCAGCTTGCAATGCGGCCGAGACCTGACTCACTTGTCAGCTGATGACAGGGAACCTGTCTGCTTCAATGGGTGGAGGGACCGCTTGGTGGGAGAGACATCAATCTGCAACAGCTGTAGGCACCCTGATTGAAAACCACCCTGATTTGAATGGATGCAGCTCATTTATGTTTCAATGGGTGGGGTAGCTGAGGTGTGGGAGGGAGGAAAATGAAATTGTGGGATTTGTAGTCAAAAAAGAAAGTCAAACAGGAAATACCAGTTCACAAACAGCTAGCCACAGTATTATGGTAATCTCACAACATGGCCATTTAGCCCCAAGACAAGTGCAGAACCTTACTAAGCATTTCCATTACTGTCTGCCAGGTACGTACTAAAATCACCTTATGGTGGATAACCCCTTTAAGTTAGAGTATGCACATAAATTAGAAATACAACGTGAGGTCGATGTATTATTCTTACAATTGTATATCAGAGAAAAAATAGCCCCTCTGGGTTTACATATGCCCTATGACTCTTCATTCAAACATGACTCTGCAGTCACCAACATGTGGGAAGAATACATGGAATCATGCTTTGTAGGCATGATATCCTGCTTGTTAAAGAAAATGCACAGTCTAATAGATATACACACACAAGAAGCATGTGGTATTATCAAACGGTTATCTGTCTATCGAGATATGGCTGAATTTGACAAGCTCAATCGTAACTTGATGCATAAATTAAACAAAATTGAGTCAGGATTGAGAAATAAAAAAGTGTTTAAATTCCAACGGGATAAATAAGATTTTGCCACCAATCAGATTAGGAAGTGGCCCAAACATCATCTAGGGCAGGCTTATCCTCCTAATAATCTCCGGCCAATTTATCCCAGACATCTGGTGATAATTCATCCACCACTAATACCGCCCAGTTTAAAAGACAGACACATAATCCACCAAGGGGTAAAAAAATATCCCCAGCTATCCACTAGCACGAGAACTATTGTGAACACAAACTGCAGAAAAAGATCTGAGGACCGTAGTGGTGACACTGCACGTGTTAACACTGCTGTCCCCAGGACCATAGAGACATCCATGCCCGACAGAACATGTACCGATGTGTCTCTTGTACCCACCATCGACATTGAGAATGTTGATGTTATTCAAATGGAAGTGGTGGCTCCCGACTTACCTTCGGTTGCATCCACTTGCATGACTCCCTCCGTTGTCAATGACAACTCCCTGATTGCTGATACGGCGCTTGCTAGTAACATTTCCTTGTTCACAAGTCATGATTAATCCCCTGATAGTGAAGCATCCTCACTTGATCTCACCATTATAGCGTCCTACTGTACTTCACCTGGATTTATCAGTGAAGTGTTGAACTCTTCATGTCCTGATAATTCCATCTCCAAGGTTTCTTTTTTAGGCTCCCGATTTAATGCTGTGGGCACAATTACTGTCCAGACAGTGTGCACCTCCCCGAGCGCCCTGAAAACGAAAAACCATTTGTAATTTCTTCGCTCCGGTACATACAGTACACCAGAAAGTATAATCTGTCATACCAGCGATAGTGGGATTACACACAAAAAATAAATCTAAAAAGAAAAATAAACCACAAGGAAAACGTGGGGGCCGGAAGAGAGGAGTTATAAATATCCGAAATGGAACATCTAAAGCGGAAATAAAAATATTTAATTTATCATCTCATATTCTTAGGAGAAACAAGATATCACTACTGTCCAGGGGTCTCTCATTTGCATTCCAACTATTTCTTGATTTATCAGGAAACTGGCCCTAACTAGGTTTTTTGCAGTCTCTGAGAACAAAGATAAAATTGGGATAGAAAAATCCTGTGTTATTGACTCAGTGAAAACTGAGATTCTTGCGGGTAAGGGTTCCTCTGGGAATACTTACATTGAAGTCAGTGATCATTTTAAATATGTATAAGAAGAGGGTAGAAAAAAAAAGTTTGTTAGACTTGGATTTTATCAGGCCAAAAATGTACAAAATCGTTTTACAGAAAAAGGTTACCCTAAGAAGTTACTTAAAACAGCATATAATAAAATTAGGACCCTTTAACAAAGTTATTTAATCCTTAAAGCGTACCTGTCGGATCCCAAAAAAAAAAAAAAATAATAATATATCACTCAGTACCTAATCCTGACCATGTACATCTAATTTTTATGTGTCTGGCACCTGTTACGCCGAGCGCTCCGGGTCCCCGCTCCTCCCCGGAGCGCTCGCTACACTCTCCTCACTGCAGCGCTCCGGTCAGATCCACTGACCCGGGGCGCTGCGATACCGCCTCCAGCCGGGATGCGATTCGCGATGCGGGTAGCGCCCGCTCGCGATGCGCACCCCGGCTCCCGTACCTGACTCGCTCTCCGTCGGTCCTGTCCCGGCGCGCGCGGCCCCGCTCCCTAGGGCGCGCGCGCGCCAGGTCTTTGCGATTTAAAGGGCCACTGCGCCGCTGATTGGCGCAGTGGTTCCAATTAGTGTGATCACCTGTGCACTTCCCTATATCACTTCACTTCCCCTGCACTTCCTTGCCGGATCTTGTTGCCATCGTGCCAGTGAAAGCGTTTCCTTGTGTGTTCTTAGCCTGTGTTCCAGACCTCCTGCCGTTGCCCCTGACTACGATCCTTGCTGCCTGCCCCGACCTTCTGCTACGTCCGACCTTGCTTCTGTCTACTCCCTTGTACCGCGCCTATCTTCAGCAGCCAGAGAGGTTGAGCCGTTGCTAGTGGATACGACCTGGTCACTACCGCCGCAGCAAGACCATCCCGCTTTGCGGCGGGCTCTGGTGAAAACCAGTAGTGACTTAGAACCGATCCACTAGCACGGTCCACGCCAATCCCTCTCTGGCACAGAGGATCCACTACCTGCCAGCCGGCATCGTGACAGTAGATCCGGCCATGGATCCCGCTGAAGTTCCTCTGCCAGTTGTCGCTGACCTCACCACGGTGGTCGCCCAGCAGTCACAACAGATAGCGCAACAAGGCCAACAGCTGTCTCAACTGACCGTTATGCTACAGCAGTTACTACCACAGCTTCAGCAATCATCTCCTCCGCCAGCTCCTGCACCTCCTCCGCAGCGAGTGGCCGCTTCTGGTCTACGACTATCCTTGCCGGATAAATTTGATGGGGACTCTAAGTTTTGCCGTGGCTTTCTTTCCCAATGTTCCCTGCACTTGGAGATGATGTCGGACCAGTTTCCCACTGAAAGGTCTAAGGTGGCTTTCGTAGTCAGCCTTCTGTCTGGAAAAGCCCTGTCTTGGGCCACACCGCTCTGGGACCACAATGACCCCGTCACTGCCTCTGTACACTCCTTCTTCTCGGAAATTCGAAGTGTCTTTGAGGAACCTGCCCGAGCCTCTTCTGCTGAGACTGCCCTGTTGAACCTGGTCCAGGGTAATTCTTCCGTTGGCGAGTATGCCGTACAATTCCGTACTCTTGCTTCAGAATTATCCTGGAATAATGAGGCCCTCTGCGCGACCTTTAAAAAAGGCCTATCCAGCAACATTAAAGATGTTCTGGCCGCACGAGAAATCCCTGCTAATCTACATGAACTCATTCACCTAGCCACTCGCATTGACATGCGTTTTTCCGAAAGGCGTCAGGAGCTCCGCCAGGATTTGGACTCTGTTCGCACGAGGCGTTTCTTCTCCCCGGCTCCTCTCTCCTCTGGTCCCCTGCAATCTGTTCCTGTGCCTCCCGCCGTGGAGGCTATGCAGGTCGACCGGTCTCGTCTGACACCTCAAGAGAGGACACGACGCCGCATGGAGAATCTCTGCCTGTACTGTGCTAGTACCGAACACTTCCTGAAGGATTGTCCTATCCGTCCTCCCCGCCTGGAAAGACGTACGCTGACTCCGCACAAAGGTGAGACAGTCCTTGATGTCTACTCTGCTTCTCCACGTCTTACTGTGCCTGTGCGGATATCTGCCTCTGCCTTCTCCTTCTCTACCATGGCCTTCTTGGACTCCGGATCTGCAGGAAATTTTATTTTGGCCTCTCTTATCTACAGGTTCAACATCCCGGTGACCAGTCTCGCCAGACCCCTCTACATCAATTGTGTAAACAATGAAAGATTGGACTGTACCATACGTTTCCGCACGGAGCCCCTTCTAATGTGCATCGGATCTCATCACGAGAGGATTGAACTTTTGGTCCTCCCCAATTGCACTTCTGAAATTCTCCTTGGACTTCCCTGGCTTCAACTTCATTCCCCAACCCTGGATTGGTCCACTGGGGAGATCAAGAGTTGGGGGTCCTCTTGTTCCAAGGACTGCCTAAAACCGGTTCCCAGTAACCCTTGCCGTGACTCTGTGGTTCCTCCTGTAACCGGTCTCCCTAAGGCCTATATGGACTTTGCGGATGTTTTTTGCAAAAAACAAGCTGAGACTCTACCTCCTCACAGGCCTTATGATTGTCCTATCGACCTCCTCCCGGGCACTACTCCACCCCGGGGCAGAATTTATCCTCTGTCCGCCCCAGAGACTCTTGCCATGTCTGAATACGTCCAGGAAAATTTAAAAAAGGGCTTTATCCGTAAATCCTCCTCTCCTGCCGGAGCCGGATTTTTCTTTGTGTCCAAAAAAGATGGCTCTCTACGTCCTTGCATTGACTACCGCGGTCTTAATAAAATCACGGTTAAGAACCGCTACCCCCTACCCCTCATCTCTGAACTCTTTGATCGCCTCCAAGGTGCCCACATCTTTACCAAACTGGACTTAAGAGGTGCTTATAATCTCATCCGCATCAGAGAGGGGGATGAATGGAAAACGGCATTTAACACCAGAGATGGACACTTTGAGTATCTGGTCATGCCCTTTGGCCTGTGCAACGCCCCTGCCGTCTTCCAAGACTTTGTTAATGAAATTTTTCGTGATCTTTTATACTCCTGTGTTGTTGTATATCTGGACGATATCCTGATTTTTTCTGCCAATCTAGAAGAACACCGCCAGCATGTCCGTATGGTTCTTCAGAGACTTCGTGACAATCAACTCTATGCCAAAATAGAGAAATGTCTGTTTGAATGCCAATCTCTTCCTTTCCTAGGATACTTGGTCTCTGGCCAGGGACTACAAATGGATCCAGACAAACTCTCTGCCGTCTTAGATTGGCCACGCCCCTCCGGACTCCGTGCTATCCAACGTTTTTTGGGGTTCGCCAATTATTACAGGCAATTTATTCCACATTTTTCTACCGTTGTGGCTCCTATCGTGGCTTTAACCAAAAAAAATGCCGATCCCAAGTCTTGGCCTCCTCAAGCGGAAGACGCCTTTAAACGGCTCAAGTCTGCCTTTTCTTCGGCTCCCGTGCTCTCCAGACCTGACCCATCTAAACCCTTCCTATTGGAGGTTGATGCCTCCTCAGTGGGAGCTGGAGCTGTCCTTCTACAAAAAAATTCTTCCGGGCATGCTGTTACTTGTGGTTTTTTTTCTAGGACCTTCTCTCCGGCGGAGAGGAACTACTCCATCGGGGATCGAGAGCTTCTAGCCATTAAATTAGCACTTGAGGAATGGAGGCATCTGCTGGAGGGATCAAGATTTCCAGTTATTATTTACACCGATCACAAGAACCTCTCCTACCTCCAGTCTGCCCAACGGCTGAATCCTCGCCAGGCCAGGTGGTCTCTGTTCTTTGCCCGATTTAATTTTGAAATTCACTTTCGGCCTGCCGATAAGAACATTAGGGCCGATGCTCTCTCTCGTTCCTCGGATGCTTCTGAAGTTGAACTCTCTCCGCAACACATCATTCCTCCTGACTGCCTGATTTCCACTTCTCCAGCCTCCATCAGGCAAACTCCTCCAGGAAAGACCTTTGTTTCTCCACGCCAACGCCTCGGAATCCTTAAATGGGGTCACTCCTCTCATCTCGCAGGTCATGCGGGCATCAAGAAATCTGTGCAACTCATCTCTCGCTTCTATTGGTGGCCGACTCTGGAGACGGATGTTGTGGACTTTGTGCGAGCCTGCACTATCTGTGCCCGGGATAAGACTCCTCGCCAGAAGCCCGCTGGTTTTCTTCATCCTCTGCCTGTCCCCGAACAGCCTTGGTCTCTGATTGGTATGGATTTTATTACTGACTTACCCCCTTCCCGTGGCAACACTGTTATTTGGGTGGTCGTTGATCGATTCTCCAAAATGGCACATTTCATCCCTCTTCCTGGTCTTCCTTCAGCGCCTCAGTTGGCTAAACAATTTTTTGTACACATTTTTCGTCTTCACGGGTTGCCTACGCAGATCGTCTCGGATAGAGGCGTCCAATTCGTGTCTAAATTCTGGAGGGCTCTCTGTAAACAACTCAAGATTAAATTAAATTTTTCTTCTGCATATCATCCTCAATCCAATGGACAAGTAGAAAGAATTAACCAGGTCTTGGGTGATTATTTACGACATTTTGTTTCCTCCCGCCAGGATGACTGGGCAGATCTTCTACCATGGGCCGAATTCTCGTATAACTTCAGAGTCTCTGAATCTTCCTCCAAATCCCCATTTTTCGTGGTGTACGGCCGTCACCCTCTTCCCCCCCTCCCTACCCCCTTGCCCTCTGGTCTGCCCGCTGTGGATGAAATTTCTCGTGATCTTTCCATCATATGGAGAGAGACCCAAAATTCTCTCTTACAGGCTTCATCTCGCATGAAGAAGTTCGCGGATAAGAAAAGAAGAGCTCCTCCCATTTTTTCCCCTGGAGACAAGGTATGGCTCTCCGCTAAATATGTCCGCTTCCGTGTCCCTAGCTACAAGTTGGGACCACGCTATCTTGGTCCTTTCAAAATTTTGTGCCAGATTAATCCTGTCTCTTACAAACTTCTTCTTCCTCCTTCTCTTCGTATTCCTAATGCCTTTCACGTTTCTCTTCTTAAACCACTTATCATCAACCGTTTCTCTCCCAAATCTGTTCCTCCCACTCCTGTTTCCGGCTCCTCGGACATCTTCTCCGTCAAAGAGATTCTGGCATCCAAAAAGGTCAGAGGGAAAACCTTTTTTTTGGTGGATTGGGAGGGTTGTGGTCCAGAGGAGAGATCCTGGGAACCTGAGGACAATATCCTGGACAAAAGTCTGCTCCTCAGGTTCTCAGGCTCTAAGAAGAGGGGGAGACCCAAGGGGGGGGGGTACTGTTACGCCGAGCGCTCCGGGTCCCCGCTCCTCCCCGGAGCGCTCGCTACACTCTCCTCACTGCAGCGCTCCGGTCAGATCCACTGACCCGGGGCGCTGCGATACCGCCTCCAGCCGGGATGCGATTCGCGATGCGGGTAGCGCCCGCTCGCGATGCGCACCCCGGCTCCCGTACCTGACTCGCTCTCCGTCGGTCCTGTCCCGGCGCGCGCGGCCCCGCTCCCTAGGGCGCGCGCGCGCCGGGTCTTTGCGATTTAAAGGGCCACTGCGCCGCTGATTGGCGCAGTGGTTCCAATTAGTGTGATCACCTGTGCACTTCCCTATATCACTTCACTTCCCCTGCACTTCCTTGCCGGATCTTGTTGCCATCGTGCCAGTGAAAGCGTTTCCTTGTGTGTTCCTAGCCTGTGTTCCAGACCTCCTGCCGTTGCCCCTGACTACGATCCTTGCTGCCTGCCCCGACCTTCTGCTACGTCCGACCTTGCTTCTGTCTACTCCCTTGTACCGCGCCTATCTTCAGCAGCCAGAGAGGTTGAGCCGTTGCTAGTGGATACGACCTGGTCACTACCGCCGCAGCAAGACCATCCCGCTTTGCGGCGGGCTCTGGTGAAAACCAGTAGTGACTTAGAACCGATCCACTAGCACGGTCCACGCCAATCCCTCTCTGGCACAGAGGATCCACTACCTGTCAGCCGGCATCGTGACAGCACCTTTATAAATTTTTTATTACACTTTTAATTTAACTCACTATTCTGAATTCCTCTCAAAGGGAGGGAGCGTGGCCTCATTGTGCAGGTCTCCGCCCCCTCCCTCAGTATGCTGTCTGCTCACATCTCCCCTAGCATTAGCAAAACTACAACTCCCAGCATGTCCTCACTGACAGTAGCGGGACACGAGCTGACAGTTGGAGGATTTTTCCTCCGGCTGTAAGCCATGTGCTCACAGCTGTCAATCAAGGAAGTGTGTCCATGACATAGGTGATGACACATGGACACAGCAGGACTAGTATGTGTCCAAGCAGGCAGGGGGGGGGCAGTTGTTTGACTGGATTTTTCAGTATGAAATACTGAAAATTTTCTAATGAAAGCAATTGCAAAACCTATTGGTTTTATATGCTCGACAACATATCAATAGTTTATGTATCTGACAGTGGCCATTTAAGAGTAACCAATAAACTGATAAATCTAATGAGGGTAGTGAGAACTCTGAGAATATGAGGAAATATAATTTTATCATGAATTATAATAGCTCCACACAAATTCATAACATCCTGAGAAAACAATGGGCTGTCATTCTTAGTGATCCATATCAAAACAAAAAATTCCTACTAAACCTCTCATTATTTATCGGAGAACACGCACTATAAGGAGTCATCTTGCACCAAGTCGCATTAGGATACTAGCATTGAACAGTAATAAAAATGCACTTTCCTCCTGCACTGGCACTTTTAAATGTGGTCATTCCAGACGCCTGTGTTGCACATGGATCCCTTACAGTGACACCACAACTTTTAAATCCTTTTCTACAGGTGAGGTTTTCTCTATTAAAGGACATGATTGTTCCTCTATGTATGTCATTTACCTACTAACATGTAAATGTGGGATCCAATATATTGGCCGGACTGTACAGACTCTTAGAGCGAAAATGAACAAACTCTGCCATAACATATTAAATTATATTATTCATATTAAATTATGCAACACAGTGTATCAAGGCACATCACCATGATCCATGCAAGTGACCCAGAGTGCATGTCAGTATGCATAATCGAATCCATTCCGAAAGGGATTCACAATAGATCCAAAAACTGATCAACAGAGAATCATTCTGGATTTTTAATCTAAACTCTTTATGGCCCGAAGGGTTAAATGAAATGATTGAAAAAACTATGTTTTAGATGAATATAGAGTCTGAGTTTTTGACCTGTTTTATATGCTGTGATACTTCCGTTGCCATTGCTTTTTACTATTCCCTTGATTTTTATCAATAAACAAGACGTCATTTCCGTTTTTGACGGCCCCATTGCACCCTGTATAAATTTGTGTCTAAGGCTATTTGTTATCACGCCTGATGAAAAGACCTGAATGGTCTTGAAACGCGTTGCGTGTTCTATATATCAATAAAGATACCTGTTGTACATTCATCTGGACTTACCTGGTTCCCTTCGACAGTGCGATCTCCAGCTTCCACCTTCCTGTCCGTCTCTCCACCCTCCATCATGTGATTCAAGGATGAGTCACATGAAAAAAAACACCAGAAAATAAAACTCCAGTATTAAATACAGGCAGCAAAAAAAAACACCATAACCTCAATGTGCTTCTATTTTGAAAAAATGTCCCCTGATCCTAAAAACGCTAAAAAAGGTGAAAAAATACACTACAAAAAAATTACATGGGTGTGGTAACATTTGGCCTTGCAGTTTTTGGCCCAAACAACTTCATAGAGCAATTATGGCACATATTTTTTGTAATCACAGCCCTACAGTTTTTGGCCGACATTTATCATTGTCTTTAGACAGTTTTTTGTGTCTACAAAAGGCACAAAAAGGCGCAAGCAGGGTTTATTTGCACCTTTTTTTTTTACACATTTCTGCTGATTTTGAGTTGCAATCCCCTGATTTTGAGTTGCAATCCACTGATTTTGGCAATAAACATGATATAGAAGGGATTTATGAACTGCGCCTTTTTGTAAAAAGGCGCAAAAAAGGCGCAAAGCTACTGAAAAGTGTCTAAAACTACACCATCCCAGACCTGGCGTAGCTTTTTAGTGTATGTGAAGAGAGAAATTTGAGAAAATATGACCTGCACAAAATTTATCAAATGCTCTGTGAACATTTAATACATTTGGTGCTCCTACACATTACCAGCACACACAAAAAGGTGTAAAAAAAATGCTTCACTTACACCTACAATGATAAATGTGGGCCTTTAAGTGTCTACGGAAAAGATTAAGTAATTTCGTCCAAGTACACTACAAGTCCCAGCGTGCCTGCAAGTCTCGTAAAGTCACTGGTCATCTCCTTGGGCCTAACTGAGCTGTAAAGACTCTGCCTGCCTCAGTAAAGCTGTTGTTGTTCCGTAAGCTTGCATCGGAGTGATTATTTGCCCCGTGCCTGGCCCAGGAACCAGCGATCATACCTCGGGTGGTGTAGAGGATAACTACGCCCTGTCATCACGAACACAAGGGGTTAATGCCATCTGCCCCTAGGGTAATAACATCTGCCCTTTCATTGCACCCTCACCACAACTTTTGGCATCCTACGAACAGCATACGGTTGTGTGCCTTATGTGAAAAGTACCTCCCCCGTCTGAACTGTACTGATGAAAATTAACATGCCGATGCGAAAATAATTTGTGCCAGAAAACTTATATGTTGAGAGGTGCTTGTTAAATAGAGGGGGGAGGTAAAGAAACATTTATTGTGTGCCATTGTGAACCGTGTAAAAGTTGTGCCCGACATGTGTACGATACAGACTGAAGCTGTGCTCCGTGGCAAAATGCTTATCGTACCTGAAAGAGTTAAAGATTTGGAGGAGAAGGGTGAGAAAATGTCCCGCGCTGGTCAGCTTCCTGCCCCTGGGCGTGGAAGTCAAGTTGCTCTCGAATTCTAAGTGGAACCAGAAAGGTTCTTCTTGCAGGGGGAAAGGAAGTGAGGGATGCACCATTGACATCCTTCCTGCCGGCGGCCATATTGCCGAAGCCCACTATAAAAGGAACAGCACCGCTGGACCTTTTCAGTCTGCAGAAAGTTGGTGAGCAGAGCAACACTGCGGAAACACAGGATAGCACGAGGTCTGTGAGTCCGAAGATGGCGCCCAGCGCCCGCAAAGATGCGGCGGATGCGGCTCAAGTCTTCCAAGAGCTAGCGGACTGGCTGCAGAAGAAATCGGGGCCAAAGAAGCCTGCCTGAAAGTCCAGCTGCTGGAAGATCATGGAGAGTGCCCAGCGACTCCGGAGGGCGGAGTGCCCGTGTCATCCAGAGGAGCGTCGCCAGTGAGACTGTCTCTACACCACCGATCCTGGGGGTCCTGGGCCGAGATACCAAATGAGCAAATGAGGAGTCAGATGTAAGTACTTCGACGGAATCCGCATTTTCTACCTCTTCCAGCCAGTCCAGGCCAGAGTCCATCCCCCAGGCCCAGTAGTCTGCAGCACGCCCCAGACCACCCCATTTCCAGAATGGGTTTTTGGCGATGAGCCACAATTGATTGAGTATATGCACCGGTGTTTACTCCCTCTGCCTGGGAAAGAGCATCCCCCTGTCCCGGCAGCCATGTCCGAGAGGGCCAAGCTAGAAGCACAGACATCTGCAATCATAGAGGAGCTGATGGCCCAAAAGAGATGCCCTGTGAAGTGCAACAGGTCCAACAAGCTGACACTAAAAACCTAGAGTGTCTGTACATTCGTATGTTGGACCACCTCAGAGCAGGAGAACCACCCATTGAGAGGCGACGAGCCACAGTCATCAAATTTGACCGAGTCCGGGGGTTCAGAACCTTAATGGACTGCTACCATGGGGGCACCATCCTTGTAAACCATCAGGCTGTCAAGAGGGACTACCTCCCCCCACACCTACACTCTCTAGAGAGCGGGGAGATAGTGAAGTACACCTCAGTCTGCAGTGCAAGAGGAGAATGGGCGGCAGCTGTGACAAGACTTAAGAACCCCACACAGCTCCCCTTTGTCCGCTTCCCCTCGAAGGACTGGGAGCCAGATCCCTTCAGGCTACTATCCCAACAAGTTAGAAGTCCAAGTAAAGTCAAGGAGGAAGAGTATCTGCCCGAGGTGCCCATCATGGCACCTAAGTATCAACAGAAGAAGTCATCTACAGAAGTGCTGGGGCCTACTACTGGCATTAAGGACTTTTGCCTCGGCCTACTCCTGCTGAGGAGGAGGCTTGGCCGGCCCAACAGGCACCATTACATTGTCCCCCAGTGGCACAAGCTGCTGAGGTACAGATAACAATGAGCCCCACCATCACTGATTCTACATTGTCCCAGGTGTCATGGAACACCAGAATCAGTCCCTTAAAGGGGGCACAGTCCCATGGTCCCAGCTACATGTCCCAGCCTAGGCTAAGGTTAAGCTCACCTGTGTTCATCTTGTTTCTTTTACTGCTACTAAGTCGTGAGACTGACAATTGTTTTGTGGAAGTACCACTGCTGTTTTACAGGTTCAACGCAAAGTTCAAGAAATGCACCTGGTGGACTAACCAAGAACTACCTGTAACCATTCTGCGTAAGTTTATGTGCCCGGATCAAGCCATTATCATTAACTACAGACTCTTCTGTACCAGAACTGTAGAGCGGTACTACGATTCACTTAAAGAGTAATATATTGTTCACTGTTTTGCACAAGTATATGCAACAAGTTGAACCACTGGGGCACCTTGTAATAAAGTGTATATAAAATGTTTGCACAAAAGGTCTATAGTGTCTGATGTTCTTGTAAGTCATGGCATTTGTACAGGAGGTATCCTGGGCCTATCAGGAAAAGCGTATCTACTTACCTCATTGCCATAAAATGCACGTAAGTGTAAATAGCACTCATGTATATAATAGTCAGTAGCCAAGGAAATAAACTATTATGGTATAGTCCTGTCTAGTCACTAGTAGTGTTGGGTGCAAATATTTGCATTTCAGATTTTTATCGCGAATATCGCAAATTCGCGAATATTGCAAATATATTCGCTATATATTCAAAATGATGAATATTCACTTTTTTCCGCATATGCGCATATTCACATTTGTGAATATTCGCATATGCGCATATTTGCACATGTAAATATTCGCATATTCCTTCTTTTCACTTGTGGCCCAATTAGAATAATGCAAATACACTTGTCAGAGGTTATCAACAACATCCATAGCAACCAATAGTAAAGTTGCCCACCCCCTCACTGTTTTTTTCCTCGAATACGCGAATATGCAAATATTCACATATGAGAATTTTCGCATATGCGAATATAACAAATAAGCGAAATTCGAGAATATAGGACGAATATTCGTCTATATATTCGGGAATATCGCAAATTCGAATATGGGCAATGCCGCTCATTGTTTACCAGACACAGCTCCGTATTTTAAGTAGTGGCTGTGCCTGGTATTGCAACTCACTGATATTGATGGCCTAAGCATAAGCCATCATAACTAGTGTTAAAGGGGTACACCCGTGGTAAACAATTTATTTTAAGGAGCCTAAAAATGCCATAAAAGGATGAATAAAAACACCACCGGCGTCTTGCGTTTCATATTACTCTATTGACTCAAACTTGTTGGTGATGATCTTCCGGCTCATCTCATGACGGGTCAGAGTCACTGGCACTGGGAGGGCCTTTCGGTCATCTTTGGTCAAGCAGCAGATATTACTTTCTAAAAGCAGGCCATTGAGGAAATAAGCATCTCTACTGCTCCGCTCTTCCAATCAGCCGATGTCAGGGAGCATTTGAGCAGACGTACCTGCGTGCTGCACTTTTAAAATGACAGTGGTCACCAGCCTAATCTGTCACTGGCGGCGGGGGAACGCTATCTGGCCCGACTGAAGTGTGTAAAAATCTGCCCCTGGCGGCGACCAGCGATTGCTACTTTAAGACCTGCGGCTGCCAGTTACCGCTTTAAAATCTGTAGGCAGCGGTTTTTGCTTTAACCCCTTAAGGTTTTTCCGTTTTTGCATTTTAATTTTTTCCTCATCACCTTCTAAAAATCATAACGCTTTCAATTTTGCATATAAAATTCAATATTATGGCTTATTTTTTGCTCCACCAATTCTACTTTGCAGTGACATTAGTCATTCTAACAAAAAATCCACAGTGAATTGGGAAAAAAAATTCATTGTGCGACAAAATTGAAGAAAAAAATTTCATTTTGTAAATTTTGGGGCTTCCGTTTCTACGCGGTGCATTTTTTGGTAAAAATTACACCTTATCTTTATTCTGTAGGTCCATACGGTTAAAATGATACCCTACATATATAGGTTTAATTTTGTCGTACTTCTGAAAAAAAATCATAACTACATGCATGAAAATGTATACGTTTAAAATTGTCATCTTCTGACCCCTATAACTTTTTTATATTTCAGCGTACGGGCCGGTATGAGGGCTCATTTTTTGCGCCGTGATCTGAAGTTTGTATCGATACCATTTTTGCATTGATCGGACTTTTTGATTGCTATTTATTCATTTTTTTCTGATTTAAAAAGTGACCAAAAATACGCTATTTTGGACTTTGGAATTTTTTTCGCGTACGTCATTGACCGTGTGGTTTAATTAATGCTATATTTTTATAGTTTGGACATTTACGCACATGGCAATACCACATTTGTTTATTTTTATTTGCAAAGGGGGGTGATTCAAACTTTTATTAGTGAAGGGGTTAAATTACTTTTATTAACTTTTTTTGCAGTGTTATAGCTCCTATAGGGGAGCGTCTGAAGGGTTAATAGCACGCGTCACAACAATTGGTGCTGCTCACTATTATCCCAGGGTCCCGGCTATGAATAGCAGCCAGGACCGACCCCGTGTGATACAGGGTCACGGAGTGACCCAGTTTTAAACACCGGGACCAGGCACAGGGCGTACAGGTATGCCCTGCGTCCTTAAGAAGATAAAGGCTGTGGCCAGCGGTTGCTGCTTTAAAGGGGTACTCCAGTAAAAAAACTTTTTTTTTTAAATCAACTGGTGCCAGAAAGTTAAACAGACTTGTAAATTACTTCTATTAAAAAATCTTATTAGCTGCTGAATCTACTTATTAGCTGCTGAATACTACAGCGGAAATTCTTTTCTTTTTGAAACACAGAGCTGTCTGCTGACATCACGAGCACAGTGCTCTCTGCTGAAATCTCTGTCCATTTTAGGAACTGTCCAGAACAGCATATGTTTGCTATGGGGATTTCCTTTTACTCTGGACAGTTCCTAAAATGGACAGAGATGTCAGCAGAGAGCACTGTGCTCATGATGTCAGCAGAGAGCTCTGTGTTTAAAAAGGAAAAGAATTTCCACTGTAGTATTCAGCAGCTAATAAGTACAGGAAGGATTAAGATTTTTTAATAGAAGTAATTTACAAATCTGTTTAACTTTCTGGCACCAGTTGATTAAAAAAAAAAGTACCCCTTTAAGAGTTCCTAAAGGAGATCTGCAGATGTATATATATATATATATATATATATATATATATATATATATATATATCTATATATATATAACCCCTTAATCTCCTGTATGGGGCCCCGGCTCTGCCGTGTCTCTTCCCATGCAGGAGGCATGTTGGCTGCAGCATGACGCCGTGCCCTACAGGCCCCCTCCATGTATCTCTCTCAGTGAGGACAACGACACAAGTACAAGCCGACATTGCCTCGCGACATTGCCGGGTCCCAGCGGTCAGACCCCCTGCGATCAAACATTTATACCGAATCCTGACACTGATGGTCTGGCCCACCAGGCAAATGCCCAGTGTCCCCGATTTCCAGTCCGCCCTCGTTGCCTTGGCAACTGTACCACCCAGCATCAACTGCCTTTCTCTCTACAACGAACTATGCAGATCGCTCAGGACATTAGGAAAAAAAAACTCATGTCATCCACATTTTGCTAACACTATTTTCCATACACAGAAATAAAATAAATGAGTCGAACAAGTCAAAGAAAGGTTAAAAAAGGGGAAACTTTATTTATTATTTATTACAATGTTTGTGTAGGGTTTTTTTGTAACCTCCATCACTCACAAAGAGCGTACAGTAACTAATACTCAGGACAGGAAAAACCTCCAGAGGGGAGGAAACCTGTAGGGAATCCATGGCTACTGTATTGCCCTTCCTCTGGGCATACTAAAGGAGGTTACCTCTATAATTTGGGCAAATGTGTCTGTGTATGTGCGTGATTCCAGGGGTTATGTCTTCATCCAACTTCTTGCTGTAAGTCTGGAAGTGTGACTCCACATCCTGGAAATACTGCATCTAAGATAGAAAAACAAAAGCAAAGAAAGATGATTTCCATGTTTATTATAGAAATGTACATGGAACGACACTAACCAATCCTGTGTATGAATCTGCATTCCCGGGTTCCTACAATGTCCAGCATCAGCCACTCACTGATGGAGAATGAGCAGGAGCCGTGTTATTTCTGCTCAGTGCTGCTCTCTGGTGGACAGTAGTTATGACATCACATGTGTGACACGCTGCTCCTCCTGGGAGTTCTATTTGGGCAGTGCTGCTCTCTGATTGGCTGAAATCCAGAAAGCTTTTTAACATATTGTGCTTGGCTGTTTTTGCTGGATAGTTGTAGTTTTGCTGGACAGAAATAAAGCCAAAAATAAAGCAATGTGGATTTTGAAAAACACCACATATAACTTGTGTTGAATTGTTGGTCCGAACGTGCTGAACGTCAGGGGGGAGAAAGTAATCCTGAGCCACATAGGGTGACACCTAGTGGCCAGGTTTACAAACGTAAAAAAAACACATAAAACATGATTTTTTTTTAAATTAAAATATATTAGAAACTTTTTTTTTTAACACAATCTATTTAATAAAGACATTTTTTTAATGAGAGTATTCATTTAAGCCTCCGTGGTCACCAGCAGTGAACAGAAGGTTTTCTTAGAACTACAGAACTACAAGAGCCTCATTGTCTGCGCCGAGCGTCTTTATTAGGATGTAATTATAGTGTTCTCCATGTAATCACAAGATATAATCCTTTTAGAGACACAGGCATTTTATAGGTGTTTTGTTTCTTTGGCGGTTTTTTTTTCCTGTGTTTTTCTCATTACAAGTCATGTGATCCGTTTATCATGTGACTCAAGGATTTTTTTGTGAAACATTGGGGAGAAAAAAAAAACGCCAAGATTTTATGAAAAAAACACCAGAGGAGATTTATCAAAACCTGTGTAGAGGAGGAGGGGAGCAGTTGCCCATAGCAACCAATCAGATAGTTTCTTTCATTAAAAAAAAAAGCCTTTGAAAAAAGAAAGAAGCAATCTAATTGGTTGCTATGGTCAACAGCACCACTTTAACAAACCTCCTCATGTAATCTCCTTACTACTGGGGTGACACGCTGTAACAAACCTCCCTCCTCATGTAATCTCCTTACTACTGGGGTGACACACTGTAACAGACCTCCTCCTCATGTATTCTCCTTACTACTAGGGTGACACACTGTAACAAACCTCCTCCTCATGTTATTAACTAACTACTGGGGTGACACACTGTAACAAACCTTCTCCTCATGTAATCTCCTTACTACTGGGGTGACACACTGTAACAAACCTCCTCCTCATGTAATCTCCTTACTACTGGGGTTACACACTGTAACAAACCCCCTCCTCATGTAATATCCTTACTGCTGGGGTGACATATTGTAACAAACCCCCTCCTCATGTAATCTCCTTACTACTGGGGTGACACACTGTAACAAACCTCCTCCTCATGTAATCTCCTTACTACTGGGGTGACACACTGTAACAAACCTCCTCCTCATGTAATCACCTTTCTACTGGGGTGACACGCTGTAACAAACCCCCTCCTCATGTAATCTCCTTACTACCAGGGGGACACACTGTAACAAACCACCTCCTCATGTAATCTCCTTAGTACTGGGGTGACACACTGTAAAAAAAACTCCTCCTCATGTAATCTCCTTACTACTGGGGTGACACACTGTAACAAACCTCCTCCTCCTCATGTAATCTCTTTACTACTAGGGTGACACACTGTAACAAACCTCCTCCTCATGTAATCTCCTTACTACTGGGGTGACACACTGTAACAAACCTCCTCCTCATGTAATCACCTTACTACTGGGGTGACACGCTGTAACAAACCCCCTCCTCATGTAATCTCCTTACTACCAGGGGGACACACTGTAACAAACCACCTCCTCATGTAATCTCCTTAGTACTGGGGTGACACACTGTAACAAACCTCCTCCTCATGTAATCTCCTTACTATTGGGGTGACACACTGTAACAAACCCCTCCCCTTGTAATCACCTTACTACTGGGGTGACACACTGTAACAAACCTCCTCCTCATGTAATCTCCTTACTACTGGGGTGACACACTATAGCAAACCTCCTACTCATGTAATCTCCTTACTACTGGGGTGACACACTGTAACAAACCTTCTCCTATGTAATGTCCTTACAACTGGGGTGACAGGCTGTAACAAACCTCCTCCTCATGTAATCTCCTTACTACCAGGGGGACACACTGTAACAAACCTCCTCCTTATGTAATCTCCTTACTACTGGGGTGACACACTGTAACAAACCACCTCCTCATGTAATCACCTTACTACTGGGGTGATACACTGTAACAAACCTCCTCCTCATGTAATGTGCTTACTACTGGGGTGACACGCTGTAACAAACCCCCTCCTCATGTAATCTTCTTACTACTGGGATGACACACTGTAACAAACCTCCTCCTCATGTAATCTCCTTACTACAGGGGTGACACACTGTAACAAACCCCCTCCTCTGGTAATCTCCTTACTACTGGGGTGACACACGGTAACAAACCTACTCATGTAATCTCCTTACTACTGGGCTGACACACTGTAACAAACCTCCTCCTCATGTAATCTCCTTACTACTGGGATGAAACACTGTAACAAACCTCCTCCTCGTGTAATCACCTTACTACTGGGGTGACACACTATAACAAACCTCCTCCTCATGTAATCTCCTTACTATTGGGGTGACACACTGTAACAAACCTCCTCCTCCTATAATCTCCTTACTACTGAGGTGACACACTGTAACAAACCTCCTCCTCATGTAATCTCCTTACTACTGTACTGGGTTGACACGCTGTAACAAACCCCCTCCTCATGTAATCACCTTACTACTGGAGTGACACACTGTAACAGACCTCCTCCTCATGTAATCTCCTTACTACAGGGGGTAATTAACAATATATTTTTATAGTTCGGACATTTGTTTATTTTTTTTATTTTTTTATGGGAAAGGGGTCAAACTTTTATTAGGGAAGGGGTTAAATGACTTTTATAAACTTTTATTTTTCACTTTTTTTTTGCAGTGTTATAGCTCCCATAAGGGGTTATAACACTGCACACACTGATCTTTTACCCTGATCCCTGCAAAGCCATAGCTTTGCATGGATCAGTGTAATAGGGACTTGATTGCTCAAGCCTGTAGCTCAGGCTTGGAGCAATCAAACGCTGATCGGACGCAACCGAGCAAGGTAAGGGGGCCTCTGCTCGCGTCCTAGCTGATCGGGACATCGTGATACTCCCGATCAGCCCGACTGAGATGCCGGGAAGCGTTTCCTTTCATTTTCAATGCGGCGATCAACTTTGATCGCCGCGTCTGAAGGGTTAATAGTGCGCGGCACAACGATCAGTGCCTCGCGATATTATCCCAGGGTCCCGGCTATGAATAGCAGCCGGGACTGACCCGGCGTGATGCAGGGTCACGGCATAACCCTGTTTTCAACACCGGGACTGGGCGCAGGGCTTACAGGTACGCCCTGCGTCCTTTAGAGGTTAAAGGCTACGACCAGCGGTTGCTGCTTTAAGAGCTCCTAAAGGAGATCTGCAGCGGTATATATATATATAACCCCGTAATCTCCTGTATGGGTCCCCGGCTCTGCCGTGTCTCTTCTCATACAGGAGGCATGTTGGCTGCAGCATGACGCCGTGCCTGACAGGCCCCCTCCATGTATCTCTCTCAGTGAGGTCGACGACACAAGTACTAGCCGACATTGCCTCGCAACATTGCCGGGTCCCAGCGGTCAGACCCCCTGCAATCAAACATGTATACCGAATCCTGACACTGATGGTCTGGCCCACCATGCAAATGCCCAGTGTCCCCGATGGCCAGTCTGCCCTCGTTGCCTTGGCAACTGTACCACCCAGCATCAGCTGCCTTTCTCTCTACAACGAACTATGCAGATCGCACAGGACATTAGGGAAAAAAAAAACTCATGTCATCCACATTTTGCTAACACTATTTTTCATACACAGAAATAAAATAAATGAGTCAAACAAGTCAAAGAAAGGTTAAAAAAGGGGAAACTTTATTTATTATTTATTACAATGTTTGTGTAGGGTTTTTTGTAACCTCCATCACTCACAAAGAGCGTACAGTAACTAATACTCAGGACAGGAAAAACCTCCAGAGGGGAGGAAACCTGTAGGGAATCCATGGCTACTGTATTGCCCTTCCTCTGGGCATACTAAAGGAGGTTATCTCTATAATTTGGGCAAAGTGTCTGTGTATGTGCGTGATTCCAGGGGTTATGTCTTCATCCAACTTCTTGCTGTAAGTCTGGAAATGTGACTCCACATCCTGGAAATACTGCATCTAAGATAGAAAAACAAAAGCAAAGAAAGATGATTTCCATGTTTATTATAGAAATGTACATGGAACGACACTACCCAATCCTGTGTATGAATCTGCATTCCCGGGTTCCTACAATGTCCAGCATCAGCCACTCACTGATGGAGAATGAGCAGGAGCTGTGTTATTTCTGCTCAGTGCTGCTCTCTGGTGGACAGTGGTTATGACATCACATGTGTGACACGCTGCTCCTCCTGGGAGTTCTATTTGGGCAGTGCTGCTCTCTGATTGGCTGAAATCCAGAAACCTTTTTAACATATTGTGCATGACTGTTTCTGCAATTTTTTATTAAAATGGTGCTACTCTCTATGGGGTGCAATATATTTGTTTCTCCTAACCAGACACTCAGTATATGTAATATCATTTTGGGTCCTCAGTAGCCTGGGCCCATAGGTTTCTTACACAGATCAGTGTGGCTCTAGCAGGCTCAATGAGCAGCGCTGGCTGCCGGGACATCTGACGAGTGACACCCCTGACATTGCCCCGTGGAGAGGAAGGATGTCACTTGTCATACGTCCTGACAGCCAGCGCTGCTCATTGATTTAACCCCTTAAGGACACAGGGCGTATTCATACACCCCCGTTTCCAAGTCCTTAAGGACACAGGGCGTAAAGATACGCCCTGCGCATTCCCGGCCCCCGCCGCTAGCCGGAGGGGAGCCGGTGCCTGCTGAAATCGTTCAGCAGGCATCCCGGCATATCGCCCAGGGGGTTCATGATGACCCCCCCATGTCGGCGATCGCAGCGCATCGCTCGTCAATTCAGACGAGCGATGTGCTGCGATTCCGTTCCCCGCCGCTTGCCGGGCGGGGATCGGAGCCGGATGTCTGCTGATTTCAATCAGCAGACATCCCAGCAGTGTGCCGGAGGAGGTCCGGATGACCTTCTATACCGGCGATCGCTGCAGGACGCCGGTAACTACTTACCGGCGTTCTGCAGCGGTTCCGGGTCATCAGGGTCACGTGTGACCCTGTGACCCGGATGTAGATGGTGACTGGTGGTGTAGTATACACCACCAATCACCATCCGTACTGTACTGGGGGCTGGCATTGTGGCCACCCCCCTCAGTACAGTTGTGATTGGGTGGCCAAAGTGGCCACACCAATCGCAATGTAATGGGAGGGGATGGTGGGGGCTAGGAGCATGTTTCTCCGTTCTGCCCGCCATTCCACTCAAATCTGGTGAGCAGGACGGAGCCCCGTGCTGCCCACCATCCCCTCAGTTGAAAAAAGTGCCCCTTGCCCCCTTTCTGTGGCCCCTTGACACAGAAATCACCCAGGGTTAGCTTTAGATTAGGTAGGGACAGGTTAGGGTTAAAAAAAAAAAAGTAGTTTTTTTTTCAGAGTACCTCAGTGGGTGTCCGTGGGTCCGTAGCACCTTTAGCTGGTCTGCCGCCAGCGTTTTTTTTTTTGCAGATCTTTTTTTTTTCCCCTAAGCGTGTGTGCGGACCCTCTTAGTTATAAAAGAGCGGTCCGCCACCGTTTGTTAAAGCCCACCCGCCACTGATCAGTCCCGTAGTACTGATCAGCGCTTTTTTCGCGTTTTCTAGCGTTTTTTGCACCCATGTGCATAGCGCTCTCTCACTTTGGAGCCCTGTCGTATTTCAAGGAAACAGTTTAGGGCCACATATGGGATATTTCCGTGCTCGGGAGAAATTGCACTACAAATCTTGGGGGGCTTTTTCTCCTTTTACCCCTTATGAAAAGGAAAAGTTGGGGCTACACCAGCCTGTTAGTGTAAAAAAAAAAATTTACACTAACATGTTGGTGTTGCCCCATACTTTTTATTTTCACAAGCGGTAAAAGGAAAAAAAGACCCCCAAAATTTGTAACGCAATTTCTCCTGAGCACGGAAATACCCCATATGTGGGCGTAAAATGCTCTGCGGACGCACAAGGTGCAGGAGTTAGGGCGCACTACGTAAATTTGAGGCCTAAATTGGTGATTTGCACAGGGGTGGCTGATTTTACAGAGGTTCTGACATAAACGCAAAAAAATAAATACTCACATGTGACATTTTGGAAACTACACCCCTCACGGAACATAAGAAGGAGTATAGTGAGCCTTAACACCCCACAGGTGTTTGAAGAATTTTCATTAAAGTTGGATGGGAAAATGAAAATGCTGGTATTACCCTAAATTTTTCAATTTCACAAGGGAAAATAGGAAAAAGCCCCCCAAAATTTGTAACCCAATTTCCTCTGAGTATATAAATACCCCATATGTGGATGTAAAGTGCTCTGCGGGTGCACTACAATGCTCATAAGAGAAGGAGCGTGCTTGAGTTTTTGAAGAGAAATTTTCTCCGGAATTGAAGGCCACGTAAGTTTACAAAGCCCCCATAGTACCAGAACAATGGATCCCCCCCCACATGTGACCCCATTTTGGAAACTACACCCCTCGTGTAATGTAATAAGGGTTACAGTGAGCCCACTGTTCCAAAGATCTGTCAAATGCCAGTGGGGTGTAAATACTCACTGCACCCCTTATTACATTCTGTGAGGGATGTAGTTTCCAAAATGGGGTCACATGTGGGGGGGGGGGGGGTCCACTGTTCTGGCACCACGGGGGGCTTTGTAAATGCTCATGGCCCCTGACTTCCATTCCAAACAAATTCTCTCTCCAAAAGCTCAATGGCGCTCCTCCTCTTCTGAGCATTGTAGTTCGCCAGCAGAGCACTTGATGTCCACACATGGGGTATTTCCATACTCAGAGGAAATGGGGTTACAAATTTTGGGGGTCATTTTCTTTTATTACCCCTTGTAAAAATTTTACATTTGGGGAAAAAACTGCATTTTATTTTCATTTACACATCCAATTTTAACAAAAAGTTGTCAAAGACCTGTGGGGTGTTAAGGCTCACTGGACCCCTTGTTATGTTCCTTAAGGGATGTAGTTTCCAAAATAGTATGCCATGTGGGTTTTTATTTTGCTGTTTTGGCACCATAGGGGCTTCCTAAACGCAACATGCCCCCCAAAAACCATTTCAGAAAAACTCACTCTCCAAAATCCCATTGTCACTCCTTCCCTTCTGAGCCCTCTACTGCGCCCGCCGAACACTTTGCATACACATATGAGGTATTTCCTTACTCGAGAGAAATTGGGTTACAAATTTTGGGGGGCTTTTTCTCCTATCACCCCTTGTAAAAATTCAAAAACTGGGTCTACAAGAACATGCGAGTGTAAAAAATGAAGATTTTGAATTTTCTCCTTCACTTTGCTGCTATTCCTGTGAAACACCTAAAGGGTTAACACACTTACTGAATGTCATTTTGAATACTTTGAGGGGTGCAGTTTTTATAATGGGGTCATTTATGGGGTATTTCTAATATAAAAGCCCCTCAAATCCATTTCAAAACTGAACTGGTCCCTGAAAAAATCTGATTTAGAAAATTCTGTGAAAAATTGGAAAATTGCTGCTGAACTTTGAAGCCCTCTGGTGTCTTCCAAAAGTAAAAACATGTCGACTTTATGATGCAAACATAAAGTATACATATTGGGGGATATTTATCAAAGTTGTCTATGTCCCGCATAAATATAGACCAAACTACAGAGGGTTAGTCTGGTCTATTGTGCGCCTAATTTATCAAAAGGCGCACGGCTCTTGATAAATTCTGTGCACAGACTGCATGATCTATGCTTTAGTCTATATTTAAACCTGCTCCAACATGGTCTGACATTTCGGCGTACTTTCAGCCGATGCGACTTCTCGCTGAAAAGTCGCTTTTGATAAATTCAGCACCAATGCATTTTCCAATGCATTTCCGTCTAAAATAGACTAGAATGCATCATTTTCTAAAAATCCTCTAGAGCAAAAGTCGCAGAAAAGTCACACAGATTTAGACTGAGACTTTCTGTGCGACAAATTTAGACAGGAAAAAACAGTCTAAATCCTTTGATAAATATCCCCCATTGTATTTGTGAATCAATATATCATTTATTTTGAACGTCTATTCTCCTTACAAGCAGAGAGCTTCAAAGTTAGAAAAATGCTAAATTTTTTCATAAAATTTGGGAATTTTTCACCAAGAAACAACAAAAATTTACCACTTACATAAAGTAGAATATGTCACTAAAAAACAATCTCGGAATCAGAATGAAAAGTAAAACCATCCCACAGTTATTAATGCTTAAAGTGACAGTGGTCAGAATTGCAAAAATGGCCGGGTCCTAAGGTGAAAATGGGCTAAGTCCTTTAGGGGTTAAATGACCCCTTTCTAAATTTTTATTATTGTGGGCTACATTTTTTGTTCCCTGCCCGCCCACATAAATTGATCCCTGTTTAAAAATTATTAAAAGTTTCGGTATAAAAAAAGATACATTTCGTTGAATACAATTTTTTCCATCACTACTGTATGTTTTTTAATGGTACCCTACTAAATTATCTCCATCACTTTTTTGGATCGCTAAAGTACACAAAAGAATAAAAACCGCCTGCAAAAACGCCAAAGTCAAAACCCACATGTCGTTTTTCTTCACGTTTTTTAACTCCCATAGACTTCTATGGGAGAAAAACGCCACGATTTTGACTAAAAAAAAATGGCAGAGGCTCAACATGACTTTGCAAAACCGCCAAGGAGCAGAAAAACTGCCAAAAGGATTAAAAAAGGATTAAAAAAAAACACCAAACTGAAAAACGCAAAGTGGAAAATGAATTTTGCGATTTCTCTTTGATTTAAAGCTAACATCTGGCCGCAGTGTTTTTTCAATGAAAAAACGCCAAAGCTTTTTTGGGAAAAATCGCACAAAAAAAAATAAAAATATAAAACAAGTGGAAACTTAACCTAAAGGGGTTAGACTAGGTTCACACTTAATCGCATCCGTCGGAATCCCGCCGAATACAAGATGCTGACATATATATATGACATATACTGTTAATAGGAGCATCCTAAAATAGCACATATGTCCCGCGCTGAGTTTCTAGGTGACTCCGTTTATCCATTGAAATCGAAGGGATTTGCTGCTCCTGTTAACAGTATATTTCGGTATCGTGTTTTCGGCGGGATGAATAAAAAAACTGAGCTAATTTCTTCCAAAAACAGCTCCATGTCTATCTCCAGGTTGTGTGTGGTATTACAACTTGGCTCCATTCACTTCAATGGAACTGAGCTTCAATACCACACACAACCTGAAGACAGATGCGGTGCTGTTTTTGGAAGAAATCAGCTCTGTATTTCTAATCCCGGATAGCCCCTTTTTCAGATGAGTTGAATCCGATGAGTTTCGGCGCATGTGCAGTATGGGCAGGTTCACGCTGAAGCCCCTCCCCTGCTCCAGTCTGTGCATTCTCCATGCTATCGGCCTGTGACCGGGTGAATGCAGTTTGACCCTCTCCACCCCCTGTTATTTGCGCACCGGTACAAGGACAAGCGGGGATTCTGTTCTTGTCAGCTGTTTCCCGCTCCAAGCTGATTGGCCGAATCAATGACAGCGCCTTTTCTGGTAGGCTGGGGGTTACCATGGCAGCGGTAGGCGGAGCTTCAGTGTTTCAGGCATGGAGCGGTCTGGCGGTACGGGGCTCGCGGTCCGCAGGTCCCGGAACAATGTGGTCAGCTCTGGGGCAGGATCCGGCCATGGGAACCGGCGGGAGGATAAAGGTGGCAATGACCGGAAGACGCGGGGCCGGAGCCTGGTGTTTGGGGCTGGAGTCTCGGCCGTACTGCTGCTCTATGTGCTCGGGCTGAGAGTCCTGGTGCACTTCTCATTGCGGCAACTGGTGACACCTGGAACCCGCAGCACCGGCTTCAATGCCAGCACTGCCAGGTAATGGAATGTACTTCTGTGTATGGGCGCAGCACAACCCATTCATTGGTCCATGCTGGAATCCTGTGCGTGATGTCTGATTGGGAAGAATCGCGTGTAATGTGAACTGTGCAGCAATATTGTGCACGGTATCGCAGTGATAACAAGCTGTCCTTTGCTTCATGTGTAATGAATGGAAGCCTGCAGGACTAGCCTGTCATTTGTATACAGCCTTATACCGATCAGCCAGAACAATACATCTGAAGCGAACTGATCGTCAGGTGGCAGTGACACCTGTCAAGGGTGGGAGAGATTACACAGCAAGTGGTCAGGACAGGGACGAGACAAGGACCAAACTATAATGGATAACTGACTGGGTCACAGCATGTCCAACACAGCCGGTCCTGTTCCTGATATGTAGATCCTAACAGTGTTTCCCAACCAGGGTGCCTCCAGCTGTTGCAGAACTACAACTCCCAGCAGCCATTGTCCTATGCCTGCCATATCCTGTGGAGGTGATAACTTTGCAAGTAGGAAATACCCCTTTTAAAGCCTATGGGTACCCGTGCATTGTGGTATACATCCAAATCGGATAGATCCAGGCATAGGACTAGAGACTAGACCCCTAAATATACATGGTTTATATCATACTTTTCTTTTTTTTTTCATAAAGACTCAGGATTGAGTGGAAACGTTGCTGCTTTGCACATTTTTGAGACAATAAGCTTTCACTTTATCGGGAGCATTGAACTTGTATTTTTGTATCTGGGGGGTACCAGAGGGGACCTGGGCTCTGTCTCTTGTCTTGCACCCCCAACTGGACTTCAGTTTGAGGAGTTTCCACCCCACATGAGTGCTGCTGCTACTATCTGTGTGTGTGTGTGTGTGTATATATATATATATATATATATATATCAAAATTTTATATAGCTAAAGAGCATGTATGTGTGAGAGGGATGAGCCATGACACGTTGGTGCCCTATGAACCTTTAATTAGGCAGCAAAAAAATGTCCGTGTTGTGGCTAACAAGTTCAGCCATGCTGTAGCTAAGAGTCTACTTTCCTGACCTCCATTTAGGAGGGTGAACTCCAACAGACAGGTAATATATCTCCGCTTACCTCAGTCTCTACGGGGGAGATTTATCAAAACCTGTCCAGAGGAAAAGTTGCTGAGTTGCCCATAGCAACCAATCAGATCGCTTCTTTCATTTTTAACAAGGCCACTGAAAACTGAAAGAAGCGATCTGGTTGCTGCGGGCACCTGGTCAGCTTTTCCTCTGGACAGGTTTTTATAAATCTCCATATATATATATATATATATTGGTTGCTGCTACTGTTAGGTTTTTATGTCGTGCCCTGTACATCGCCTGAGGTGACCTTGTCTTCACCCAGTATTGATTGTTGGTGAGCCATGCCCTATAACCACCTCCATTTCCTATGAATATCCATGTCTAGCTGGTGTGCAGATGCCCAGCATGATGCTGCTGGCCAAGTGTTCACGTAAGTGTGTATAGAGGACAGAGGGCTCCTCACACCCTGCAGTGGTGCGCACACTTATGTTCATGGCTTTCACACTGCCCTGCATGTCCTTAGAAAATGTCATGTACAAGACATTGCTTTTCCCCTTTTAAAGGTTATGACACCCAGACTTTTTTTCTTTCCAGAAATAGGGCAGATGACCTGTGGGAAACAACAAAGCGAAGTGCAGTCATTGCAGCAATATACACAATTGTCCGTATACTTATTTACATATAGGACAGCCATGAGGTAATGTAAAGGATGGACGTGCATGTGGGCTATATGACCTCAGCAAAAACCACACATTTCCACCTATAAATCCCTTAGATATAAATGGTAGACATAGTACTGTGTGAAAAATAGACATGGACCTTTTCTTTTCTACAATTGAAACCAGTGGGGAGCTTCATGATACACCCCGCTACTCTGGCTGCGGTTAGAAACTATCGGAGACACCGTGCTGCATATTCCTTATGGGTGTTAAGGATTTCACAAGTGGAACCATTGTGAGGACTTTGGTGCAATTGACACCAAAAACTGCCTGTTTGTCAGAGACAGCTGTTAGAGATGAGCGAACTTACAGTAAATTCGATTCGTCACGAACTTCTCGGCTCGGCAGTTGATGACTTTATCCTGCATAAATGAGTTCAGCTTTCAGGTGCTCCGGTGGGCTGGAAAAGGTGGATACAGTCCTAGGAGACTCTTTCCTAGGACTGTATCCACCTTTTCCAGCCCACGGGAGCACCTGAAGGCTGAACTCATTTATGCAGGAAAAGTCATCAACTGCCGAGCCGAGAAGTTCGTGACGAATCGAATTTACTGTAAGTTCGCTAATCTCTAACAGCTGTTGCCCAACCTTTGTTCAGCCAACATATAGTCCTCCTGATTGTAGGGCTGGGCGGTATACCGGTTCATATCGAAATTTTTTCCCCATACCACAATACCGGTTGGGCCCCTCCTCCTCACCCACCACCACCCCCCCCCCCCCCCCCCCCCCTCTCAAAAGAATGAATTATCAGCTGCAGATGAGTTGTGGAGGCGCTTTAAATGAGTTGGCGGCTGACGGCGCTTTATATGAAAGACTTGCTGGCCCACGGCGCTTTAAATTAATGAAATGCGGCCAGCGTCGCTTTATATGAATGACTTGCGGGCAGCGCTTTGAATGAATGACTTGCTGGCCGACGGCGCTTTAAAGGAATGAGATGTGAGCCGCGGCAAGCTGTCACCTCCCTCTGCAAGCGCTAAAAGCCTGGCTTTTAGCGCTTGCAGGGGGAGGTGACAGCTTCTGGCTCGCATCTTAAAGGAAAACTTTCAGATATTTTCTCATAGACTCTGATTCCAAGGAGCCCTACCTTACCCGAATTTGCCCGCAATTGTAGTTTTATTCTATGTGGAAATCTTGTTGTAACTGGCATGGGCGGGTATTCTGCAGGTTAACTGGCACTGTTAGAGAAATATAGCATCTCCTGGGGGTCATATATGATTAGTTCCCCGGGGGGGAGGAGGAAATAAAGTTAAATACCGTGGAACCGCCATAACTTGCAAAAATACCGTGATATGCATTTTTGGACGTACCGCCCAGCGCTACCTGACTGCACCTCTAAACTCTTGTTGGCTGACCTGAGAGTGCATTATTTCACTGGCAGCTCCCATCAGGTCAAGAGTTGGAGGTCCCCAACTGGAGGGCTAGTTGGTGACTTCTACTGTGCAGGCTGTTTGTGGCCATCGATTGCCGTGTCATGCTGCTGCAGCTATTCATAGTATTTGTGGTTGGAGCAACTTTCACTTTCATCTATGTTAGGCTATGACACGCACTGAGTGGCCAAAGTCACTGTGTACCCCTAGCCTGCTAGTCAACTGATTCTTCCAAACTGTTTTGGTAATGTGCATAGCCAGCTTTTTATTTTTTTTATTTTTTTACTTCCCCCTCTTTAGTAATTTGCTATATGACACTGTTGGTGAATGTAAATCCAGCTTCTGCTTCAAAGCTTTTCACTTTTCATACATTGCTCAAGGGATTATCACAAATTGACTGTCTGAAATTGTGAACATAGAGGCCCAGATTTATTTAGATACATTAATATTTCGTTTTTTAGATACAGTTTCCGTATCACTTTTTTTGTTTGTTTCCCTAAACGGGGAAAAAACTGCCACGACCGTATGTATTTTAATACTCAATGCGTTTTACATTGAGTGCAATGTTATAAAAACTGTATACAACTTTTACATCATAAAAGATCCCAAAACCGGACAGACTTGTGCCCAGAACCGTACTAGACCATGGTTTAGCACACAGGGGAAAAAAGCATAAACCAACAAAACCGTATACAACCAGATACATACCGATAATCTGTGGCCTTTCACCGCCACCCGCTACTCTCCCCCTGCCTGTCCTGGGGTCCTCCTGAGTCCAACCCCCCCCCCCCCCATATCCTCTGGCAAGAGACCGCCACCGCCTGCTTCTCTCCCCCTGCTGGTCCTTAGTCCAACCACCGCTGCTGCCCCATTGCCTCCCCCCATCCCTGGTTTTATAATTACCTGTTCCCGGGGTCCGCACTACTTCTCACTGTGCGCACTGACGGTGACGTCGCGTTGATGAAGTCACTCGTCATTGCGCAGCACACAGCATAACGCAGGACGCCTCAGGAGCCAGAAGTAGCGCGGACCCCGGGAACAGGTAATTATAAAACCGGGGATGGGGGAGGCATTGGGGCAGCGGTGGTCTCTGGCCTGGGCGGTGCGGGCACGGGGGGAGGGGCATTATCGGATTATTGGCAAGGTAATTGCCGATACCGTTAACGTCCAAAATCGTGAATATCGGTCGATAGGATCGGCCAAACCGATCATCGGTCGATCCCTAGCCCTTTTTCATAGTTCAACCGTAGGTAGCTTATTGCAGGGCTTTATCAATTGTGTGGCCCATTTAAATTATCGGCCACACATTTCATTTAGACTGGGAGATATGTGGCCTAAAACAGTGATTTTATTGGCCGCACAAAAGATCAGCAAATGCTGAATGCTGCCCCTTTTATACTTGCCTATTATAGGCAATGAGCATTACTTTACTGTTAATGTAATGGACTTTCCATGAATTGACCCTAGTACATGTAAAATAAGGTTGTAATCACCATTGGAGGCAGGGACTGATATGACTAGTGACAATCTCTGTACATTGAATATGTTGGCCCTATACGAGAAGCAAATATGTGGTTACTGGCTGAGCCCTACTTTCTGCCATCTGTTGTTTCAACAAAGTTGTACAAATAAAGGTGTACAGCTAGGTAGAACATTTATATACCGTATATACTCGAGTATAAGCCGAGGCCCCTAATTTCAACCCAAAATCCCAGGAAAAGTTATTGACTCGAGTATAAGCCTAGGGTGGGAAATACATCATCCCCCCCCTGTCATCATCCAGACCCCCGTCATTAACATCCTCATCATCACCGCCTGTCATCATCCAGACCCTCATCATCATCACCTGTCATCATCCCCTTGTCATCATCCCACACCCCCCCTTCATCATCCCCTTGTCATCATCCCCACCCCCCTTCATCATCATCCCCACCCCCCTTCATCATCATCCCACCCCCCTTCATCATCCCCTTGTAATCATCCCCACCTCTTGTCATCATCCGCCCTCAGTGGTCTTCAACCTGCGGACCTCCAGAGGTTTCAAAACTACAACTCCCAGCAAGCCCGGGCAGCCATCGGCTGTCCGGGCTTGCTGGGAGTTGTAATTTTGAAACCTCTGGAGGTCCGCAGGTTGAAGACCACTGCGGCCTTTGACATCATCCAGCCCCCTCTCACCCCCTTTAGTTCTGTACAGTACTCGCCTCCGCTCGGCGCTGGTCCGGTGCTGCAGGACTGTCCGGTGAGGAGGTCGTCCGGTGGGATAGTGGTTCCGGGCTGCTATCTTCACCGGGGACGCCTCTTCTCCGCGCTTCAGGCCCAGAATAGAGGCGTTGCCTTGGCGATGATGCAGAAGTACGTTGGCAATGAACGTACCTCTGCGTCGTCGTCAAGGCAACGTGACTATTCTGGGGCCGGGCCCGAAGAGCTTAGAAGAGGCCTCCCCGGTGAAGATAGCAGCCCGGAACCACTATCCCACCGGACGACCTCCTCACCGGACAGTCCTGCAGCACCGGACCAGCGCCGAACGGAAGCCAGTACTGTACAGAACTAAAGGGGGTGAGAGGGGGCTGGATGATGTCGAAGGCCGCAGTGGTCTTCAACCTGCGGACCTCGGGAGGTTTCAAAACTACAACTCCCAGCAAGCCCGGGCAGCCGATGGCTGCCCGGGCTTGCTGGGAGTTGTAGTTTTGAAACCTCTGGAGGTCCGCAGGTTGAAGACCACTGCGGGTGGAGAGTTCACTCGAGTATAAGCCAAGGGGGGTGTTTTCAGCACGAAAAATCGTGCTGAAAAACTCGGCTTATACTCGAGTATATACGGTATGTATTGCATGCAGTTTTGAAAGCATAGCGACTACAATTGAACCAAAGTTACCCCACTCAAATATATCCCAAAACATGTATTTATTTGATTATTTTCCCAGCATACTTATTATACTGTAATGCCCACACCTAGCCAAATATGTTTAAACTTGATTTGCATTAATCCCTATAGGATGTAACGATTCGTGGGGAGGAACTCCTACATAGTAAGATTCGTCTCACTGATAATTCTTCCCAGAGGGCACTGATTTGCTTGTGATTGGCGCTGTATATTGTAACACACTTAGAGCTATCTTGCCTCTGCTATAATCTAGATGAATAGATAAAAAAAAATTCAGTATTGAGCAATTATATTATCAGTCCACAGTAGATGGGTTGGATTTCTTCTCTTGGGAACCCCACTTTAATGAAAGTTCATATACAATGCCTGGTGTGAATGCCACTTTTCCTAGAATCTACACGATTTTGTACTTGGGTTAGCAAGTAATTTGAGTAAACAGCCTGGTCCTGGGCTTAAAGGGGTACTCCACGGAAATCAACTCCTCCCCTCTCCTGTCAAAGTGTCTGATCAAGGGGTGGGTGGGTGGTCTGACCACAGGGATCCCAGTGATCTCCTCTATTGGGCCTGGTAACTTACCTGTCCTCAGCATCCACTGGCCCCTACCTACCGATACAAGCGGAAGTGACTGGCTACTTAGCCGATTACCTTTCAAATGGAGTCCCTTATTAGCCGGTGACTGGCTGAGCAAGCTGTCACTCCTGCTTATCTCGGAGGGTGGGTGCCAAAGACTGGTAAGTTACTGGACCATGTACAGAAAATTGCGTGGTGTCTCAGCGATCAGGCACTTTTCCCGTATCCTGTAGGTAAGGGAAAGGTTTTGTTTCCCCAAGTACCCCTTTAAAGGGGTACTCCAGTGGAAAACAATTTATTAATCTTTTTTTTTTTTTTTTTTTTATCAACTGGTGCCAGAAAGTTAAACAGATTTGCAAATTACTTTAAAAAATCTTAATCCTTTCAGTACTTATCAGCTGCTGTATGCTCCACAGGAAGTTCTTTTCATTTTGAATTTCTTTTCTGTCTGACCACAGTGCTCTCTGTTGACACCTCTGTCCATGTCAGGAACTGTCCAGAGTACAAGCAAATCCCCATAGCAAACCTACCTGCTCTGGAAAATTCCTGACATGGACAGAAGTGTCAGCAGAGAGCACTGTGGTCAGACAGAAAAGCAATTCAAAAAGAAAAGAACTTCCTCTGGAGCATACAGCAGCTAAGTACTGGAAGGATTAATATTTTTAAATAAAAGTAATTTACAAATCTGTTGTAACATTCTGGCACCAGTTGGGACAGGAAACATAGTGGTTTAAAAGAGCCCCTCCACTTACACACCCCAGTGTTTCCTGTCCCTATATGGATTGGGCAGAGAGGTGCATGGATACACTGAAGGAGAGTCTGATGAACAGAGCCTTGGGGGTCTCCTTCCTCTATGAAACCTCCCCCTACCCCTCCTGGCCAGTACTCCTGTGAGGAGCCTCCTGTCATGATTGGAGACGGGCAGGGATCTGCATGCTGGGCTTGGTTTCAGAGCTTGTCTCGGAGCTGGGAGCAGTGCTGCTGATGCTTTGTAGACGTCATGGTCAGCGCCAGCGCTCAGTGATATCCTGAGCACGAACTCCTTTAAGGGGGAGCATTCTTCGAATGCTGTATGGGACGTCACAGGAGTGCAGGATTTGTTCATGTCCTCTGAAAACATGGCTGCTCAGCTTCACAAACGCCATGGAAGTCCACTGTAACAGGTGAGTTGTGTGGTTTTCACCCATATCCCTGCCTTGCCTATGCCTTTCCCCAATTTTCTCTTATCCCAGCTGTCATCGTGAAGACAAAGTAGGGAATAGGGAAAGTAATTCTGATAGCTCCTGCATGGTCCAACAGGAACTGGTTTACACCGTGAAAGACCATTGTGATAGCTCCTCCCCCTTCTGCAACCGAACAGACATGACCTTCTACATCAAGGGCTCCTCTGGTTCCCTGAGGTAAAGGGACCGCATCTCACAGCGCGGATGTTACAGCATAAGGGGCATTCTGGCTACTATTCAAGCCTTCTATCTGTTTATTCTAGCACCAGGTGGCAAAGGTTTAATTTCTGGCAGCAGAATAGGCCATTTGATATGAATAATACTAGTGTTCCCCTATACCTGGACTTTCTTCAAAGGTTTTCTGAAGAACCATAGTTGTAGCACAATTAAGGTGCATGTGACGGCTCTGTCAAGCTTCCTAGGCGTGTCTTTGACCAAGGAGGAGCTGGTAAAAAGGTTTATTAAGGGGGTCATTGTCATCAAGCCCAGATCTGGACCCTCAGTGCCCAGCTGCCATCTCAACCTCGTCCTATCAGGGGTTAACAAAGGGTGTCTTTTAGCCCCTTTGCCAAAAATAGAATTCCTCTTGTGGAAGGCTGCTTTTTGTTAGCACTTACTACGTGCCGCAGAATAGTGAGATCCAGGCCCTTACTAATAGAGAACCCTTTTCCACGGTAATAGAAGAAAAGATGGCCCAGGGTTTATCCCTAGGGTTTCATTCTCATAGAAGTCAGGAAATATGTTTCCCTCTCTTTGTCAGAACCCAAAGAATCAGAGTGAACAAGTTTTTCATACGCTCGATGTAAGGAGAATTATTCTCCATTATCTAGAGACTACAGCAGACTGGTGGTTATGTGAGAATCTTTTCATCCAGTATTGGGGGGGGGGGGGGGGGGGTTAGAAATAGAGGCAAGAATGCCTCAAATACACAGTTGGAAGGTGTATTGAGTCAGCTATCATGGAAGCCTATGTCCACACAGAGAATCTCCATGCGGGCATTACGGAGAGTTTTAGGACCGCACAGGAATGCGCCGTCTCATAGATGGCTATGCATTTTGTGCAGACTCCGCACACAAAAGAATGAACACGTTTAAAATGGAATTTTCGTGCCGAAAACATCTGGCACGTAAGTTCCTCCATGTGCACAGAACAGCAGAATCCTGTTGAATTCAACGGGACTCTGCTGCAGAGGAATCCAGCACGGAAATTCCGACGTGTGAACATGGGCTAGGAATCCGGAGGGAAGATTTGTTGACCGAATTAACTGTAGGAAATAGCTCCTATTATCTGATGTGATCCTAGACTAAAAGAACAATATAGGGGGAATAAAAAACAAAACATTATATTATATTTACACATACTTTTGTTTTATGCAGGTCTCTTTCTCTTGGGGACAGATTTTATGTAACAAATATATACAGTACAAATAAGTCCCACAACATATACAGAATTGCTGAAAAGTGGTCATGCAGGACTGAAATGCTATGTCAAAGGGTTAATTTAGCTCCTGTAGCTGCTGGCTTTTCAAGTTTCAGCGGGATATCTGATTTAATAGACACTCCCAGGTTGCACGATAAAGCTAAACTTTCTGATAACATCCATTATATCAAGGGTGTTTCTGGATTTGCCTTGGAATCCATTACGAGAATCCCTCCCTTGCTTTATATGTAAAGTGAATCTGTCACATATTTTCATGTAGCATCTCATAAAATTGGCTTTGATCTATTGCACACTGCAAGTTTTTTTTTTTTTTTTTTTTTATATATATTTTCTTTTTTATAAATGTTTTACATTTAGCCAAGGCCAGATGTGGGTTCCAAAGCAATGAGAAATCTATAAAGGAAGGACTTGTTCTATGTATAATGCTCTGTCCTGCTTTATTCACCTCTGGCTTAGGCATCAGACATCCAAGGGTAGTGCCTGTTTTAGGCACGGATTAGTCCCCTTCAGTGTATATGCCTTTTGCTAAACATTTCCTCTTTGGAGTGATATGTCATTTATTGCCATGTATTTGAGATGGGGCAATTTGATGCACATAATATGCACCAAAATACATGTAGAAATTAGCTATTTTAATTTGTATCCTCCTCACACAAGGCCACAGCAGGTGAGTTTCAGGTGTCTAACACAGCCTGCACTGAATGCATACTGGGTGGACTCATGACATTTTCGCATATGTCAGCCATTCATATATTGTGGATGTGACTAAGGCCCTGTAGATCTTCTTCCACACTTTTGTACCCCCGTTCTTGTGATTCCTGGGGTCTAAATGGTCAGAACTCCAGTGATCATGCATTTATTCCCTATTCTGTGGATAAGGAATAGATGTTGGAATAACCACTCCAGAAACTGGCTCCAGAAAGTTAAACAGTTCTATTAAAAAATCTTAATCCTTTCAGTACTTATGAGCTGCTAAAGTTGAGTTGTTCTTTTCGGTTTAAGGCTAAGTTGCTACTTGGTTTTTTGCCCGGCGTTTTTTGATTTGAAAAAAAAAAAAAAAGATGCAGTAGTGATGTAAAACATTTTTATTTAACAAAATTTATATATTCTATAACAAAATTTTAATTATTTTTTAATAAAGTGTGTGTTTCACTTTTTTCTCTATTTTTTAATTTTTTTTAGTTGCGATCATCCATAATATAGCAGAGATGTGGAGTTGCTCTATACAGCGCTCGCATCTCTGCTCTGTACTCCAGCCAGTGATGTGAATAGAACATCACTCATTCATATTTTCCGCTTATAGGGGTGATTGGCCAGATGGTTGCAGCCAATCACCGCTCTCAGCGGGAAAAAGGAATGAGTGAGTGGCCAGCCGGAGTATAGTGCAGAGATGCGAGGGCAGGAGAAAGCCGCTCCATCTCTGCAATAGACAGGATGATCACAGAGGGTGTCAGTAGTGATCCCCGCTGTGATCTGTTCTTATCTGCAGGTACTACTACTCCCAACATGGAGCACACTCTGCTCCATGCTGGGAGCTGTAGTATCTGCATTAATAGACATATCGCAGCGAGTGTAACTTCTGACACCTGCTGTGATTTGTCTATTAATGCAGGTACTACAGCTCCCAGCATGGAGCAGTGTGCGCTCCATGTTGGGAGTAGTAGTACCTGCAGTTAAGGAAAGATCACAGTGGATGTCACTCCTGACACCCGCTGTGATCCTTCTGTATAATGTATAGATGCAGCCGGCCACTCTTCTATGGTCCCCTGCACTGCTGTGTATATATACACATATTCCTATTTCCCACAGAGAGCTGTGATTGGCTGGAACCATATGGCCAATCACAGCTCTCTGCGGGAAATATGAATAGGTGTGTATATATACTGCAGTGCAGGGGACCATAGAAGATCGGCCGGCCGCATCTATACATTATACAGGAGGATCGCAACGGGCGATCTGTCAATTAGTACAGGTACTACTACTTCCATCATGGAACAGTCTGTTCCATGCTGGGAGTAGTAGTACTACCTAAAAAAAAAGTAAAACATTAAGAAAAAGTGAAAAACGCACACTAAATTTTTGTCGGCTACATTTTTTGGTCCCTGCCTGCCCACATAAATTGATCCCTGTTTTAAAAATTAATAAAAATTTTATTATAAAAAAAGATACCTTTCGTTAGATACAATTTTTTTTCCTTCACTACTGTATCTTTTTTTATTTTTATTTTTTTTAATGGTACCTTACGAAATTTTATTTAAAAAGTTATCTCCATCAATTTTTTGGATCGCTAAAGTCCAAAAAAGAAAAAAAACATGCCTGTAAAAACGCCAAAGTTAAAACCCACATTTTTTTTTCTTGCCACGATTTTGACAAAAAAAAAACTCACCAGTGGCTCAGCATGCTGCGATTTTGGGAAAACTGCCAAGGAGCTGAAAAACGCCAAAAAAAAGTGAAAAAACGCCAAACTGAAATAAAATTTAGCGATTTCTCATTGATTGATTTGCAGCTAACATCTGGCCGCAGCGTTTTCTGGCCGATACTCGCACATCGCTTCAATGTGTCTGCACGTAGCGGCGTATTGCCGCTCCGAGCAGGCACATGTGAAGGCAGCATACAGAGGTCCTTCAGCGGTCGGATCTGCAGCGTGAAATAAGCTGTAATTCTGCTTGTCTGAACGTACCCTAAAGATGCGTAAAGGGGTACTCCGGTGGAGAAAATTTTTTTTACATTTATTTTTATTTTTATTTTTTCAAATCAACTGGTGCCAGAAAGTTAAACTGACTTATAAATTCTATTAAAAAATCTTAATCTTTCCAGTTCTTATCAGCTGCTGTATGCTCCTCAGGAAGTTGAGTTGTTCTTTTAGGTCTGACCACAGTGCTCTCTGCTGACACCTCTGTCCATGTCAGAAACAGATTGGAGCAGGAGAGGTTTGCTATGGGGATTTGTCTCTGCTCTGGACAGTTCCTGATACGGAGGCAGAGAGCACTGTGGTCAGACAGAAAACAACTCAACTTCCTCTCGGACATACAGCAGCTGATGAGTACTGGAAGGATTAAGATTTTTTAAATAGAAGTAATTTACAAATCTGTTTAACTTTCTGGAACCAGTTGATTTGAATAATTTTTTTTCTACCAGAGAACCCCTTTAAAATTTGTCAAGTGGCATGAATCTACCACATTCTTAGGTTGTCTAGTTAACTCTTGGCTAGGTTCATACTGTAGCAGAGAGCAGCGGATGGCATTCATTTCACCTAATAACTCTGTTCAGTGGACTTACAAGCAAATTCTGCTGTGTTGCTCAGTCCATTTAAAATGGCAAATGTGACCTAAACATAGTCACTAGGTGGCTTCTTGCGAGTCATTGAAATCGGTCATCCTGCTGCCCTAACCACAGTATGAATCTAGCCTTGGGCCATTATAAAAGTCAGGTGTCTGGAAAAATGTCTTGTATTCTTTTGGTCCAGAGAGTGGGTGACGGTATGACAATTCATAACCTGCTAGTGCCTATAGTTAATTAGTTTAATTATGCGAAGGTTACAAAAGTGTATTTTTAATGTTCAGGGTGTGGTATGCTCACAATAAAGGGTGGAGTGAGCCTACTCCTCATGCTAGATGTATCTGTTCATACTAATGTCTTGATTTAGGAAAGTTTACTTGGTATAAAAAAATGTTTTCCAGGTCATAGGGAGAGCCTAAAAATCCAAATAAAATAGGAAATGTATGGAGGGCACAGTAAATACCCCACACACCATGGCTCCATATAAAACTGAGCTGTAATATGGCTGTAGGTACTGCAGCTTGCTTTTTTATTTGAATAGGACTGAAAGCTGTAGTATCAAGCAAAGCCACTATAAAACATGAAAGGGGGGGGGGGGGGATTTATCATTAAGTTATTCTTAACCTGTTTGCCTGGGTGTACGTCTTGTGTGCCCCTCATCCTGTTTGGCCAGGGTTGGTAAACGAATGCTAAATTCCCAGATGTGCCTGGTAAACAGTGGAGCGCCAGCAGCACTTACTGGAGTTTTGGGGGCCTTGGATTGTAGAGGACGGCATAAGTCGAACCCCTATAAATCAGATATTTCATACTATTTAATCAGTATTAAGATAAAACTCCTTTTAACTCTTAGATGACGCTGGGTATACATGTGCGCCCTGGTCGCAGTTTGTGGGTATGAAGCACGTTCACAAGTGGAGTGCGCTTCATACATAGTAAGTCCCGGCTGCTGGGACATACTACTAATACTGGTTACTGCTAACTCGCCAGTATCCAACATTAAAGGGGTACTCCGGTGAAAACCTTTTTTCTTTTAAATCAACTGGTGGCAGAAAGTTAAACATATTTGTAAATTACTTCTATTAAAAAATCTTAATCCTTCCAGTACTTATTAGCTGCTGAATGCTACAGAGGAAATTCCTTTCTTTTTGGAACACTGATGACATCACGAGCACAGTGCTCTCTGCTGACATCTCTGTCCATTTTAGCAACCATGCATAGCAGATGCATAGCAGATGCATAGCAGATGCATAGCAGATGCATAGCAGATGCATAGCAGATGCATAGCAGATGTATACTAAGGGCAGCATGGTGGCTCAGTGGTTAGCACTGCTGCCCTGCAGTGCTGGGGACTTGGGTTCAAATCCCACTAAGGACAACAAAAAATAAAGCGTTATTATAATAACGTCATCAGAGAGCACTGTGCTCGTGATGTCATCAGAGAGCATTCCAAAAAGAAAAGAATTTCCTCTGTAGTATTCAGCAGCTAATAAGTACAGGAAGGATTACGTTTTTTTAATAGAAGTAATTTACAAATATGTTTAACTTTCTGCCACCAGTTGATTCAAAAGAAAAAAGGTTTTCACCGGAGTACCCCTTTAACCCTTCAGATGCCACAATCAAAGCTGATCAAGGCACTTTAGGTGGTTAAAATTGTCTTGACATTACTTTGGTAATAATAATCAGAACCTCAGCAGTGCTTTTGTGCTGTCTCAATCAGCCTACATGAAAACTGGAGGGTCCCTACAATAAAGATGTTTACAAGCCTAACTCTGCCAATAAACAACGGATTTGAGTAAGCAACTTTTTCGTTTTACAGCTCTTCACCCGCACTATAACCCAGTATACTGGGTTTAGTGCGAGTGAACTGGCTGTCAGATTCTATTGTTTAAAGAGAATGTCCAATACTGTTGGAGCTCAGTCATTAATATCTGGATTCACACCTAGAGACGTTCTCAATATTTACCGTATTTATCGGGGTATACCACGCACCGGCCGATAACACGCAACCTCATTTTTACAAGGATGTGTGTGTGTGTGCGCGCATGTGTATACCCTGATGGACTGTTTCTGACCCCGCAGTAGCCCCCAGGAAAGGCTGGGGGAGAGAGGCAGTCGCTGCCCGCTTCTCTCCCCCCTGCCTCTCCTGGGGTCTAGAGTCCTGCTGCCGCCGCTTCTCTCCCCCTGCCTTTCCTGGGGTCTAGAGTCCTGCTGCCGCCGCTTCTCTCCCCCTGCCTTTCCTGGGGTCTAGAGTCCTGCTGCCGCCGCTTCTCTCCCCCTGGCTATCCAGAGACTGCAGCTACTGCTGCCCCATTACCTCCCCCATCCCCGGTTTTATAATTATCTGTTCCCGGGGTCTGGTCCAAGCTGCTTCTGGCTCCGAAGGCGTCCATAGCTGTCACTGTGCGCCGGGCCACTGACTGTGACGTTGCGTCGAAGCCTTCACTCGTCATTGCGCAGCGCATAGCAACGACGCAGGAGATGCCGGAAGCAGCGCGGACCCGACCCCGGGAACAGGTAATTATAAAATTGGGGATGGGGGAGGCAATGGGGCAGTGGCGGCGGCGGTCTCTGGACGCCAGAATAGGCAGGGGCAGAGAATCGGGCAGTGACGGCAGGTCTCTGACCCTGCAAAAGCCGCTGCAGTTCATTGATTTAAAGCACCCGCTTTAAATCATTGAACTGAAGCGGCTTATCGGTGTATAAGACGCAGATAGACTTTAGGCTAAAAATTTTAGCCTAAAAAATGCGTGTTATACGCCGATAAATACGGTATTTAAAACAAAAATATCAATGGTAAATAACCAGATATCAGTAGGTTACAGGGCCCTTGTGAACCTATCTAATGAGATTTAGTATCACAACAAGAAATAGAATGTATAAAAAGTGAGAAAACCATATAGATAAGTCATAAAGTCCACCACTAATACTACTATTGCCTTCTTGTTCAGGCTACACAAAGTAAAAATCCACTGTTATATACTGTTCAGACGTTTCCTCCTAATGATATCCACCAGATTATGCAGAATAATGTCCGTTGCTCATAGATGTAACTGTATTAGAATAGAAGAAAACAATGAAAGAAGTCTAGCATACAGAAAGTTCAGCATTATTGCCTATAAAAGCAGACACAACACATCAGGGGAAACATCAAATGGACATCTGGACGCGTTTCAGGTGCATGTACCACCCTTTATCAAAGACTGTTCCAAACCCTGGATGGCCTCCTCATAAAGGATGAATCCACAGGGTGGGAACTTCCTGTCCTAAGATACACATGTGCTGATTAAACAGCAATTAAAACAATCTCGTGGAAAAACTCGCCCAACCCTTCATGTATCAGAGTCCAACAGTCAGATATTTGCACTTGAAATTGGCATCAGTACACATTATGCAATCATATGCGGTATGAGATGGAATACAAAAGTAAATAACTTGAATGGTGTAAGATGTACATAATCGATGTGTGTTACCAGATAAGAGAAATTTATACCATATATAATACATCCAATATAAATAATCTAGATACAAAAGTAAAATTCCACGCTGTGTGCTCATATGCGGATTCGAGTACAGCTTTTACTTGTCTAAGTGCTACGTTCATTGCTGCCTATGGCCACTACATATAGATAGATAGATTTGTACTTTTGTATCTAGATAATTTATATTGGCTGTATTATATATGGTATACATTTATCTTATCTTGTAACACAAGTTGATAATGTACATCTTACACCATTCAAGTTATTTATTTTTGTATTCCATCTCATACCGCATATGATGGCATAATGTGTACTGATGCCAATTCCAAGTGCAAATATCTGACTGTTGGACTCTGTAACATGTAGGGTTGGTTAAGTTTTTCCATGTTTTCATTGCTGTTTTATTCACCACATGTGCATTTTTGGACAGGAAGTTCCCACCCTGTGGATTTATCCTTTATTAGGAGGCCATCCAGAGTTTGGAATGGTCTGTGATAGTGATAAAGGGTGGTACATCCACCCATAACGCGACAAGATGTCCGTTTGATGTTTCCCCTGATGTGTTGTGTCTGCTTTTATCTGCAATAAAACTGAACTTTCCGTATGCCGGACTTCCTCCATTTTTTTTTCTTCAGTTTGTCCACGCACTTGGGTCTATGCAAGTCTGAACGCAGGATCACTTGAGCTGGCTCCCTTGCTTGCACTACAAGTATTAAAATAGCATTCTCGCTCAGGTACTTAGGCAAGTACTGCTAATTTGGATGTTAGACAATAATCAGTGTTCTGTGGAGCAGAAGCTTATGTTGGTGCAGCGCACCACTCGCTGCACGGGATCCTCCGGTCACCGTATCCTCTGTGAGATCGCTGAAAAATGGTGCTATGCACCCATACGAGCGGCTGCAGTCAGTGTAGCTTCCCGGGACATAGTAGCAAGATGTGCAGATTAACGTCTTCACAGAAGTCGAGCACGCCCAGATGATTGACAGCAAGTCTCTCTTGGGAGGCTTTAATAGGAGGATGCAATTTGATATTACAGATGTAAAACTTGAATGGTTGTGGCAATACAGTGCTCCCTCAAGTTACAATATTAATTGGTTCCAGGACGACCATTGTATGTTGAAACCATTGTATGTTGAGACCAGAACTCTATGGAAACCTGGTAATCGGTTCTAAATCCCCAAAATGTCATCCAAAAATAGGAAAAAGTGAGAATTAAAGAAAAATAAGTAGATAACTAATATAGATAAAGCAAATCCTTATATATAAAAGTAAGCAAGATCTGCTGGGAGCTGTAACTCTTTTTATTATAAAAATGAAAAACAAATCTGATACAAAACATAAAACAAGAACAAGCTTAACCAGCTATAACAAACATAACATAAATAAAATTACAAAAACAAAATCTGCCTAACCGGCCAGCCCAAATTTACTAAAATATACTTTTACTTTTTTCACATACCAAAAAACAAAATATCACACTCAAACACGCATTCCAAAAAGAACATAAAAATAGCCCAACTTGGCTTATAAAAATATATAAAACATAAAATAAGCACGACTTGGCTATAAAACAAAAGAAAAGGAACATAAAGGTAGCACAACTTGGCTGTAACTCAAAAATGACCCTTACCCAGGGGGGGGAAAAATAAATAAATAAATAAATAAATAAATAAAAAAACAATTTCAGCACAACTTGCTAATAAATAACACTCTGCCTCCCAGCCAGAGATCCACCGGTGAAAGAAGGGCAGGGAAAAGCAGCGCGGAGACGCGGCCGGAGAGAGGGCCCAAAGAGCCCAGCCCCACGCACCGCCCCCGCACGGCCGCAAGGCCCGCGAAGCACGCCCAGCACGGCAAGGAGCCGAGGACGGCCAGAGAGGATCCGCGCGCGGCCCAGAAACCGGCGAGAGCCGGACCCAAAAAGAGCAAGCCACAACCGAAGAAAAGGACAACACCGCCGAAAAGCGAGACTGCGAAGCCGGAGGCGAGTAGAGCAGAGACACCAGAGGGGAGCAGCCCCCCCAAGGAGGAAAAAATAAAATATTAAATTTTATACACAAACATGTATACATGCATACACATACACATACATACATATATACATACACATGTATATACACATAAACGCACACATATATATACACATAAACACATATGACACTACTTAACTACTGGCCCGACTGCACTATACACTATATAATATAAAACAATATAAATACAAAACACAATATATACAAAACTTACTGAAAATACACAAAAATATACTACAGAAAACAACGGAAAACGCCTACACTAAAACTGTCCCCTCACCCACACCACCCCTCCTGTACATGGGTCAGAGTCCATACCGTCCATACAGTTCTCAAAGTCCAGTCCTTAACTGACCCATGTCAGGACCCCAAAACACCACAAAACCACCACCCACAAATACACCCTCCCCACCTAACACTCCTCCCAACCAACTTATATACAAACTTATACATTCTGAACCACCACCCCCTTTAGGCCCAAGTTTGGTTGCCTGTAAGCCCTTCATACCATGTAAATTGAAAACAAAACAAAAAGCTAATGTGCACATGCATCAGCCCACCACCAGGGAGAAGGATGGCAGACCTGATACATAAATCATTTTATACTCTTTCCCTAACTCCCCCTACAATTCTCCCTAATTCTATCCCTACAATAAATCTGACCCTACCCTCACCCTATCTCTACCCCTATAACACTGCCCCTAACCAAAAATAAAAGGAACTCTACCCAAAAGGTTTAGTACCTAGGGCACATGAAATGAGAAACCTCTCCACAGGAGAGAAGCCCTACTGGTACCAAGACTGCCATACTCCAAAGAACTGATCTTCCCAAGGTCACCGGTGATGTTCCTACAGACCTCCACCTCGGAGAGGATTTTCTGTTGGGTCGACACTAAGCACCATGTGTTCCACGTGTAGTACCTAACCACTAAACTGACTAAAAATAAAGTGCCCCGATCTCGGCCACCCAGGTTCCTGAATGCCCCATAAGCCCACTCCGGATAGGCAAGGCCGGCAAGTTGACTCCAGCCGATGGAAGCGCCCACCCTGTTGTAGACCCCTATGTTAAAGGGACAATGAAGCAGGAAGTGGTCCATGCTTTCCAGCGTGTCCCCGCACTCTTCTCGGGGACATCCCCGGTCATCAGAGTTCCTGTACTTCAGGTTGTCCTTTACACATAGCTTCCCCTGAAAGCAGCGCCAGGCCAAGTCCCAAAACTTCTGGGGGATCCTTTTCATGTTTAAAAGATACAACCCCTCCCTCAGATCCCGACCTGGGCAGTCCCTGAGCGCCAGAGGCTTCTGGAAGTGGGTCAACAGAACCCGTTTGTCAAGGAACTGCCTTGACTGGGTCCTGATCTCCCACACTCCCAGACCCCACCGACGTATCGCCTTCAGAGTCGGGGTAGCGTAAGCCGGAAGATATCCATGGGGCGTACGGAGGTCCTTCACTTGCCCTCCTGTCTCCCATTCCTGGAAGAAAGGCCGAAACCACTCCTTGCAGGAGAGTACCCACGGAGGAGCCCTCTCTTTCCAGAGGTTTGCAATGTTGGCTTTCAAGAAGGTGTTCGTTAAGAACACCACGGGGTTTACCATAGATAAACCCCCTAGTCTCCTCGTGCGGTACGTAACCTCCCTCTTGACTAGGTTCAACCTGTTCCCCCATAACAGTTGGAAAAACAGGCTGTAGACCCTAGTGTAGTAAGCCTCTGGTAAGATACATACACTGCCCAGATAGATAAACAAGGGGAGCAGGTACGATTTGATCAGGTGTACCCTTTCCCTGAGGGTCATAGACCAACCCTTCCACTGGTTCACCCTCTGAGTGGCATCCTGGAGCTTACCGTCCCAGTTTTTGGTGGGATAATCATCCTGGCCGAATGTGATGCCCAGAATTTTTGCTGACTCTTGGAGCCCTGGAAGGGTGTCCGGGAGATCAAACGTGGGATCTCCCCCTCCCAGCCAGAGACTTTCACACTTATCCCGGTTGATCTTGGACCCGGATGCCTCAGAGTAGCGGTCCACCTCTGACATCACCACATCGACCTCCTCCCGTGAGGAGACGAAAATAGTGACATCATCAGCGTACGCCACTACTCTCTGGGCGACATCCGGCTCCGCCAGAGTCATCCCGACTCCCGCCAACGGCCCACAATCTACCCTCCGGACGAAGGGATCGATTGCGAACACGTATAACAGCGGGCTCAAAGGACAACCCTGACGGACTCCGGCCCCCACCTCAAAAGCGCGGCCAGACCAACCGTTCACCAGCGGGAAACTCTCTGCCCCTGCATATAAGGTGACAAGCCAATTCACAAAAGTACTCGGTAAGCCATATCTCAGGAAGACGGACCAGAGGTACTCGTGGTTCACCCGATCAAATGCTTTGGCCTGATCCAAGGACAGCATGTACCCCTTCCAGAGACCCGCACTACTCCGCTCCACTGCCTCCCTGACACTGAGGACAGCACTTAAGGTGCTTCGGCCTGGAACAGAGCAGTGCTGGGCCCCCGAAAGGAGCCGGGGTGCAAATTTCACCAACCGATTAAACAGTATCTTGGCCAGAAGCTTTCTGTCCGTATTGAGAAGAGCTATGGGCCTCCAATTCTCAATCCGGCTAGGATCTTTACCCTTTGACAGAAGAATCAGGGATGACCTCCTCATTGACTTTGGTAGAGTGCCCGAGGAGAGACACTCATTGAATACTTCAGTCAAGAGGGGAGCTAAAGACTCCTTAAAGGTCCTGTACCACTCGGATGTTAAGCCATCCGGACCTGGCGACTTCTTGGGGGCGAGCCCCTCGATCGCCAGTCTCACTTCCTCTTTCCTGATTTCTTCTGCCAAAACATCAAGAGAGGGGTCTACCCCTGGCTCAGGAATAGTTTCAGCCAGGAAAGCCGACATCCCGTCTTGATCTAGATCCTTCCTTCCTAAGAGGTGCGAGTAGAAGGATCTGACGACCTCCAGGATCCCTGATCTGGACCGATTCAGAGATCCCGTACTATCAATCAGTCCTGAGACCACTTTACTACTCACTGACATCTTACAGTTCTTGTAAGGGTCGGGCGAGCGGTACCTCCCGTAATCCCTCTCAAAAACCATAGATGCGTGCCTATCGTACTGACACCCCATCAGCAAGGATTTCACTCTGGAGATATCCTCCCGGCTACCTCCAGTCGAGACAAGGAGCTCGAGTTTCCTCCTCAGACCCTGATACAGGCGGTACCTATTCAGGGACCTGAGGCTCGAGAGCTGGCGGAAGAACCCCGCAACCCGCTTCTTGAATATCTCCCACCACTCTGACTTACTACTTCAAAAGTCCAGTAAAGGTACCTGACTCTGAAGAAAATCCTCAAAGGACTGTCTTATCTCCGCTTCCTCCAGGAGGGACGAATTCAGCTTCCAATAACCTTTACCCATCCGGGGGGTCTCTGAAACATTCAAGGAAAACAAAATCATAGTGATCGGAGAATTCCACCTCAACCACGGACACTGCGGAAGAGACGGCTTCCTCCTTTAAATAAAACCTGTCTATCCTAGACCTGCAGCTACCTCGATGATAGGTGAAACCCACGTGGCCTGAGGGGCTCCGGATGTGGGCGTCCTCTAGGCGAGCTTCCCTAACTATATATATTATTGAGGGCCACGCTATCATAAGCCAGCGGACCATTGGAACCTCTCCTATCTTAGGACCTCGTGACATTATTGAAGTCCCCTCCAAAAATCACTTGCCGGCTAGTAAAAAGGAAGGGCTTAATCCTCATAAAGAGATCTTTGCGGCCCCACTTGGTTTGTGGGGCGTAGATGTTAATGAGCCGGAGCTCTTGCCCCTTCATGAGGACATCTAAGATCAGGCACCTCCCCATTTCTAACTCAATAACCCGTCGGCATTCAACCGGATCGGTAAAAAGGACCGCCACCCCACTATACGGCTCAGCCGCAAGAGACCAGTGGGAGGGCCCGCACCTCCACTCTCTTCTGGCTTTTATCAGGGAGGCTAGATCTGACAACCTGGTCTCTTGCAGATACAAAATGTCGGCTTCAACACGGCCGAGAAAATCAAAGGCTGCGAATCTAGCCGTATCAGACTTTTTATGCTGGCACAGTTAATGGATGCCAGCGTCAATGGGGTGAGTGCCGCCATCATGGGTGATTAAGTTAGACGGCCTCACCTTTATTTCTTCTTCCCCTTCTTCTTCGTGCCCTCATCCCCAGAAGAAGAAGAAAGGGCAGGACCGCTTTTACCCCTTTTTTTGGACTCACTCTGGTCCATATGGTCCCCGTCTCCGTCCGACCCCGGTCTAGCCCTGCCCTCTGAGGAAGGTGCCTCAACAGGACAGGGCCCAGTTCCCCCCAGAGGCTCTCTCTCCCTAGGCACCTCGCCCTCACCTTCCCCCTCCAAGGAGGGGGAGGAGATGTTATCAAGGACGAGGTACCGGTTTGACAGGTCAACCAGAGGGGGGGCAGTCAGGCTTCCGCTTTGGACCCGGCCCGCAGTACGAGGGAGAGAGGGCTTAGACCTCTTCTTTCTCCCTTTCCTTTTGCCCTTGTCTTTCTTTTTGGCCTTCTCTACACTCTCCTCATCCACACTTTCATAGTGGGAGGAATCGGAAGAGTCGGCCATATTGCCCTCCTCTTCGCCCAGTCTCCTGACCTCCTCATCCAGCACGTCTTCCTCCAGGGCTTCAGTCATTTCAGGGCCAGCTTCAGGAGCAGGGGCCGGAGCTACCCCCGTCATTTGGGCACTCTCCTGCTCCCTACTCCTCCTCCGATTTTCCTCCCGCCTTAGTTTGGCGGGGCCCTTCTTCCTCACTAGCCCTGGTGCGCCCCCATCCCTGCTTGTACCCTCTCCAGCCGAGGCAACTTCACAGCTCTCCCCAGCCGGAGCGGCCGCCGCACTGGCGAAGGCGCTAGGACAACGGCTGAAAGGGTGCCCGAGGACACCACACAGATGGCAGCGGATCTGCCTACAGGATGCGGCCAGATGACCCACCCCACGACACAAAGCACAGATCTGTACAGTACAGGCTGCGCTAAAATGGGTGGGGCTACCGCACCTGTGACAGACCTTAGGCTGCCCCTGGTAGAAGACCTGGATCCTGTCACGTCCAAGGAAGGCGGCTGACGGAATGTGGGCAACCGTACTCCCTGAACGCCTGAGTTTGGCGGAAAACGTCCAGGCCCCGGACCAGATCCCGTGCGCATCAATGTTTTTCTTGGGCATGTCCGTCACATCCCCATACCGACCGAGCCAGGTCATGATGTCGTAACAAGAAAGTGACTCGTTACGGGTCAAAACGGTCACCTTTTTGACCGAGTTCTGACTGGAAATTGCCTTTACGGCAAAATCCCGCCAACCGGGCTCGTTCTTCGCCACCTCGTAGTTTGACCAGAAGAGTTCGAGACCCTCTGGCCGAACGAAACTGACGTCAAACTCGGACGTACCGTAGGGGTGGATCAGGGCAAAGATGTCACTCGCCCTGAATTCCATCTGGAGGAGGAGCTCAACCACTTTAGCGCGAGGTGGGCACGCATCCTCACCCCTCCAAATCAGACGGACCACATTCCTGCGGTTATTGTCCTGCCCGGTTGTCGGGAGGAACCAGACCACCTCCCCATTCTGCTCTCGGAAAGCCCCCAAACCGTGCCTCTCTATCCAGAAAGACAGGTCGACCTCACCCCTTCCCTCTACCTGGATCGACCTGTCTCCCCTACGCAGAGCCTCCAGGAGGCGCTGTTGCAAGTAACCCCCGGGGACGGACGGAGACGGGGACCCCCCTGGACCCCCGGCAGCGACATTAGCATAGCTCCTAGGAGCAGTCACTGCCGGGGGGGCAGCCGGGCCAGACCCAGACCCAGAACCACCATTCACACCACCACTCACATCATCCTTTTTTCCATTCATACCACTACTCCCACCAACATTCACTCCACTGCCACTCCTCTCACCCACAACACTACTACACTCAGCATTCTCACTCATACCCTGCCTAACTGATTCTGGGCTGGCTGGGATTTGTAGTACCGCTGGCTTAATTACAGTCTTTTTTTCCGGCTTGGCTGCTGCTGACGATGGCTCCTCCTGACTGGGCAATGATCCCGGCACCAGGACACTCCCCCCCCCCTCACAGGGGAGTTCCCCGCAGTGCCCGCAGAACAAACTGTACTCGGGGGACCGCCCCCCGAGCACACGGACTCAACGCTCTCTGGCGCCCGGACACTCCCCCCCCCCCCCACAGGGAAGTGCCCCGCGGCGCCAGTAGTGCCCACAGTACTCGGGGGAACCGCCCCCCGAGCACACGGCAGCGTAACTTGTCTCTGGCACTTGGACACGCCCCCTGCCACCCTGGGGCGGTCCTGCAGTGCCAGAGTTGCCCGGCATGAGCCCATCCTGCCCTTCCCTACCGACAGGATGGGTGGGCTTCACAACTATTGCGCCCTTAACCTTTCCTGACGCCTTTCTGTACTCCCCGTGCTGGCCCCGCTCCACCACAGGAACGGGGTCTGGCAGTTTGGGGGAGCCCGCAGCCCGAACCAGCTTTGCAGCTGGCCCAGACTGCTGGAAAGGGACAAATACATATTGTACTGTCTCCTTGGTCTTCCTTTTTTTGGACCTCTGCTGGACCACCACATCGTCACACTCCTCGTCCCCAAAGGTGAAATTCTGGAGGTGGGCTGGGGACTCCTGCATCACAATTGCCCTCAGCAGACCCCCAGCCTCACCCTCCACGTCATCCTCCTCACTTTCACTTGGTGGTAGTGCCACCTGTCCAGCCTCAATGTAGCTGTCCTGGGTGTCACATGGAGCAGCTACAGCATTCACACTCTCCTCCATCTTCTCCTCTTCCTCCTGTACCACTTCACCACCATCCTCACTATCTTCGCCGCCACTACTCTCCCCATCATCCACCTCCACCTTACCTGGGGATTTCGTGGCGGCAAACCGATCGCTGTTGATCAGCTTCTCCTTGAAGAGACCGCTCCCCTCCAGTATCTCCGCTCTCCTCGCCTCCAGCTTCACAATCTCGCCCTTCAGCGATGTTATCCTCTTCTTCAGTTCTGGCTTGCTCTTTCTGGATCCGGTACTCATCAGACTCTGGGTCGCATGCAGATCCTCTCTGGCCATCCTCAGCTCCTTGCCGCGCTGCTCGTACTCCGCAAACCTTGCGGCCATGCGGGAGCAGTACGTGGAACTGGACTCGCCGGGCCCACTCTCCGACCACATCTCCACACTGCTTTTCCGTGCCTTTCTTCCACCAGTGGATCTCTGGCTGGCACCCGTAGCCTGGGTAGCAGAGCCTGCATTGCTGCAGACTCTGCCCGATCTTCTCCCGGCCGGAACAATGGCTGTCGAAGTTTTCACTCCACTTCCCGCCAGCCTGGAACGGGGAGTGGAGCCACGAGGCTCCATTGCAGGAGCTTCTTCCCCAGGAATCTGCCACAAACCTGGGGAAGGCTTGTTGGAAATCTCTGCTTGGTTCTGCTCTGCTGGAAGTCTCAGGAGACACACCCGCACACACCCTGCTGGGAGCTGGAATCACTGTCTATGTCAGTGTTTTCCAAGCAGGGAGCCTCCAGCTGTTGCAAAACTACAACTCCCAGCCAAAGGCTGTCCGGGCATGCTGGGGGTTGTAGTTTTGCAACAGCTGGGGGCACCCTGCTTGGGAAACACTGGTCTATGTAGAGGACAGGAGCTTCTTCGGTGTCCTGTACAATACATACAATGTCCTAAAAAAGTAACATGGAGTCACCCTCACCTGGTGTCCAAAGGAGCAGCTAACCCTGGTACAGGTAAAGTGTACAGAACATGTAATACCTCTCTGTACTGTAGGTGGCACTACCAGACATCAGTCAGTGCATACGCTTCAGTAATACAGGGGTTTTACCAGTAAATTGCCCATTCTGATTGGTTAGTTCTCTCGGTCATTGACAAGTTTCACAGATCTGGGCTGTCTTTGTCCAGATTGTCATTGTATGTTGAGTCTGGTTTCAACTTACAATGCTTTTTTCTGGACCATTGTATGTTGAAACTATTGTATGTTGAGGCCATTGTAAGTTGAGGGATCACTGTATAGACTGGCTGGACACTTTTCAGGCCCCGTAGCTCCTTTTTCTGCAGCGATAAAATAAAAATACATTTGTTTTATTGCTGCTGAAGAAAGGACCTATGGGGGCCCTGAAACGTGTCCACCCAGTCTATATGGCCACCGCCATTAAAATTTTACATCGAATAATATCAAATTGCATCCTCCTATTGAAGCTGTCCGACAGTGATTTACTGTCAATCATCTGAGCGCACGCTCGACTTCTAGGAAGATGCCAGTCTGCACATATTGCTACTATGTCATGGTAAGCTACACTCCTCGAAGCCGCTTGTACACTCAGCAGGAGTATGAGAACTCAAGCGCACAATCTGTGCGGAGTACGAGCAGGCAAGGACCAGTCTGTCATCTCAAAGTGCAGAATCTGGTACAGGACTAGGTGAGAGGTGCATAGTACAATTTCCAGTGAGCGGAGGATCCCAACATAAACTTTTGCTCCTCAGGACATTGATTATTGTCTAACATCCAAATAAACAGTACTTGCTTAAGTACCTGAGCGAGAATGCCATTCTAATACTTGCCAATACTTGTGCTCAACGGACATTTGTCTGCATAATCTGGAGGATATCATTAGGAGATAAACGTTGTCTGAACAGTATATTACAGTGTATTATTACTTTGTGTAGCCTGAACTAGAAGGCAATAGTAGTATTGATTAGTGGTGGACTTTGACTTATCTATATGGTTTTCTCACTTTTTATACATTCTATTTCTTGTTGTGATACTATATCTGATTAAGTAGGTTCCAAAATGGCCCTGTGACCTACTGACACCTGGTTATTTACCATTGATATTTTTGTTTTAAATAAATATTAAGAAAGTCTAGAGGTGTGAGTCCAGATATTTACGACTTTGAATGCCAACAGTATTGGTGATTTCTGTTTATTTTTTGCACCGTTGGTATAGGTGCTGGTTTGGCTGGCCCTAAGTGGTGAACAGTGACGAAAGAGCCTCTTGTTTTAACTTTTTCTTGTTTTAAACAATAGGTCATTTTTTGTTTAATACATTTTAAGTTTGTGTTGGGTGTGTCGAACAGGTACAGTTGATAGTGTTGTAGGACTGGTTGGAGTGAGGACCCGGGTTGTTTTACTACAGTTCTGTTGTAAGTTTTACCCAGTTCTATAATTGTTGGTTTGTACACACGCTCTAAGGTAAGTAGTACATTAGTACAGATTCTTTGGTGAAGCAGCCTGCTGAACTTGGCAATGTTTAGAAGCCCCATTGAGAATGTTGAGTATGAATGCAGTGATGCCCTACATGCATGTTGTTGCTTCATTCATACACTGGACAATTGACCTTTTTGTTCTTTGGATCAATAGGGACCTTCACCAATTTAGCTATCCTTCCTGTGGATAGGGGATAGCTGTGAACACCTTTTTAAAGTTCTGTTCAAAAAGTTTATTTCCAATATTAAGTCAAAACACTACATTTTATGTTGTAACCATTGAACTTCTGTTCCCATTTCATCTTCTCAAACTTTTAAAGCTTAATGTTATTGTTTCGGGGGGTTGGAATAAAAAATAGCTGTGACTCTTTTTTTTTGTAGGTAAACACTTGGATCATGACTCAGGGAAGTCGTTATGTATGTATGTGAATATCTTGCCATTTGAAGGGAACCAGTCAGCTCCCTTATGCTAGATAAATGCTGGCCCGTACCTTGTAGCTGTCGGGAGCAGTGTCTGGATGCCCTTAAGTCTCCGGCGATTAAAGGGGTACTCCGCCCCTAGACATCTTATCCCCTATCCAAAGGATAGGGGATAAGATGTCAGATCGCCGCGGTCCCGCTGCTGGGGAGCCATGGGATCGCCGCTGCTGCACCCCGCTATCATTACTGCACAGAGCAAGTTCGCTCTGTGCGTAATGACGGGCGATACGGGGGATGGAGCAGCGTGGCGTCATGGCTTCGCTCCTCGTGACATCACGGCCCGTCCCCTTAATGCAAGTCTATGGGAGGGGGCGTGACGACCGCCGCGCCCCCTCCCATAGACTTGTATTGAAAGGGGCGGGCCCTGACGTCACGAGGGGCTGAGCCGTGACGTAACGATGCTCCGGCCCCTGTACTGCCCGTCATTACATGCAGAGCGAACTCGCTCTGGGCTGTAATGAGAGCGGGGTGCCGCAGCGGGGATCCCGGGGCTCCCCAGCAGCGGGACCACGGCGATCTGACATCTTATCCCCTATCCTTTTGGATAGGGGATAAGATGTCTAGGGGCGGAGTACCCCTTTAAGCATTTTCAAAATAATCCACTTTATTCCTCGCTCCTGGCACCCACTAAGTAGGCATGGGGTCCTCCCACCTGCTACCAACCACTCGTGCTTGAATGAAACCCTGAGTGTTGGGAACATAATGCAATACAGACAGAGCACTTGGTGTCAGTCATGCCTGAGTGGGGAGTTGGGTGGAGGCAGTTTGACTACATATTGCAGCTGTGGTTCCACCCCATTCCTACTACTGGGAATTTAAAGTTGCTTATTTTAAAAATGCTGCATCGCATTCTATTTGAATGCTGTGCCCTACAGCTACAGACTAGTGGCCAGCATTTGTAAACCATAAGGGAGCTGACTGGTTCCCTTTTAATACATATTAATCCTGATTATCCCATTATATTAACCCCTTAAGGACGCAGGACGTAAATGTACGTCCTGGTGCGGTGGTACTTAACGCACCAGGACGTACATTTACGTCCCGTGCATAACCGCGGGCATCGGAGCGATGCCTGTGTCATGCGCGGCTGATCCCGGCTGCTGATCGCAGCCAGGGACCCGCCGGCAATGGCCGACGCCCGCGATCTCGCGGGCATCCGCCATTAACCCCTCAGGTGCCGGGATCAATACAGATCCTGGCATCTGCGGCAGTGCGCGATTTAGATGAACGATCGGATCACCAACAGCGCTGCTGCGGGGATCCGATCATTCAGAACGTCGCACGGAGGTCCCCTCACCTTCTGGCTCCCGGCATCTCCTGCTCTGGTCTGAGATCGAGCAGACCAGAACAGAAGATAACCGATAACACTGATCTGTTCTATGTCCTATACATAGAACAGATCAGTATTAGCAATCATAGTATTGCTATGAATAGTCCCCTATGGGGACTATTCAAGTGTTAAAAAAAAATTTAAATAAATGTAAAAGTAAAAAGTGAAAAATCCCCTCCCCAAATAAACGTCCGTTTTTTCCTATTTTACCCCCAAAAAGCGTAAAAAATAAATTTTATAGACATATTTGGTATCACCGCGTGCGTAAATGTCCGAACTATTAAAATAAAATGTTAATGATCCCGTACGGTGAACGGCGTGAACGAAAAAAAAAAAGTCCAAAATTTCTACTTTTTTTATGCATTTTATAAAAAAAAAACATTATAAAAAATGTATTTTTTTTTTATATGCAAATGTGGTATCAAAAAAAAGTACAGATCATGGCGCAAAAAATGAGCCCTCACACCGCCGCTTATACGGAAAAATAAAAAAGTTAAAGGTCATCAAAATAAAGGGATTATAAACGTACTAATTTGGTTAAAAAGTTTGTGATTTTTTTTTTTAAGCACAACAATAATATAAAAGTATGTAATAATTGGTATCATTTTAATCGTATTGACCCTCAGAATAAAGAACACACGTCATTTTTACCATAAATTGTACAGCGTGAAAACGAAACCTTCCAAAATTAGCAAAATTGCGTTTTTCTTTTTCATTTCCCCACAAAGTGTTTTAGTTGCGCCATACATTTTATGATATGAGTTATGTCATTACAAAGGACAACTGTTCGCGCAAAAAACAAGCCCTCATACTAGTCTGTGGATGAAAATATAAAAGAGTTATGATTTTTAGAAGGCGAGGAGGAAAAAATGAAAACCTAAAAATTTAATTGTCTGAGTCCTTAAGGCCAAAATGGGCTGAGTCCTTAAGGGGTTAAAGGGATATTCCAGGCAAAACCTCAAAACCTTTTTTTATATATATCAACTGGCTCCGGAAAGTTAAACAGATTTGTAAATTACTTCTATTAAAAAATCTTAATCCTTCCAATAGTTATTCGCTTCTGAAGTTTTCTGTCTAACTGCTCAATGATGATGTCACGTCCCGGTAGCTGTGCATGATGGGAGAATATCCCCATAGGAACTGCACAGCTCCCGGTACGTGAGTCATCAGAGAGCAGTTAGACAGAAAACAACAACTCAACTACAGAAGCTAATAACTATTGTAAGGATTAAGATTTTTTAATAGAAGTAATTTACAAATCTGTTTAACTTTCCGGAGCCAGTTGATATATAAAAAAAAAAGTTTTGGCCTGTAATACCCCTTTAAGTTAGTATACAGATTCAATGAAATGTGATCTTTTGGACTTAAGTTTTTTAGTATTTACGGTAATCGGTTTGTGTTTTTTTACAGGGTTTACTTGGAACATATTACTGCTATAGACTCCAGGACAGTAGGGAGCCCTGCAAATGAAATTGTTACAGTTAACTATTTATTGGACAAGATCAAAGAGATAGAAATGAAGAGCAGCAAGGTCCACAAAATCACTGTTGACATTCAAAGGCCTACTGGAACATTCAGCATAGACTTCCTTGGAGGTTTTACTAGCTACTATGATAATATAACTAATGTTGCTGTGAAATTGGAGCCATCTCGAGGGGCACAGCATGCTGTACTAGCAAATTGCCACTTTGACTCAGTAGCCAACACCCCAGGTAAGAATGATTTGTTTGAACAAGGACCAAGCTTATCTCTCCCAGGAAAACATACCGCATTTATCAGAAGCAATGTTATTTTAGCTCATTTATTGACATGGGTTGTGACAGATTTATGACTACATTTGCCCCATTTGATAAATCTGTCACAATATACATCACTGCCACCTTATCACTGGCAAAAAGTATGGCACTTTTTTTGAGTCTCTGTAGATATAGGACTTTTTGTCTCACCTGAGACCCTCCTCTTTATTTTTCTTCCCTAAAAAGTCACATCATAAATGTCCTAAATCCTGGCCAAGCAACTTGGGCTTTGTTCATATTTTGTTGCCAAAACCAGTAGTAAATTAGAAATGCTAAGTGTATTAAGAAAAGCCTATTAAATTGAAACTCCATGTGAAACCTAAACATTTCATTGAAACTGTAAATTTATGGAACAGTCTACCTCAGGAACTGGTCACAGCAGGAACAATTAATAGCTTTAAAACAGGGTTAGATACATTCCTGGAACAAAATAACATTAATGCTTATGCAGAATTATAAAACTACATCTCTTCCCCTTATCCCCTTACACCCTTCCCTTCAATTCCCTGGTTGGACTTGATGGACATATGTCTTTTCAACCATACTAACAAACTATATACATAACTATATACACATGCTGATATACACACGCTGATGCTTTCAGTTCAGGTCACTGAAAATGGAACGAGCAAGTACTCATAGTGGCAATACAGACTCAAACCAATACAACGGTATTACACATTGTGAAACCGGCCTTGTGCTATTTATATGCTAATTGGCTAAATGAACCAACTTAAGCACAATGTATGAGGCTAGGTTCACATGGCTGTTCTTTCCTGTCCCGCTATTTGGTCTTTCCTGTCCTGCTATTCTCCCGTCATTGCTGCTAAGCGAACCATACTAACAAACAGATTCTATTAAGTGGCATCCTGTTGCATCAGTTTTTAATCCGAATGTATCCTTTATTGGTTGCTCACCCCTCTTCTGAGCATGCTCAGAAGTAAAAACGTATCAAAACAGATTGAAAAAAAAAAAACGGATGACATTACAGGCTCATCGGTTTGCCATAGACTTCAATATTACATTTCCTATATCCATATTTAATGTTATTTTTGACGGAGTAAAATAATACTGCATGCAACATATTTTCTCTGCTAGAAATAATGGAATAGGAACCAAACGAGTGCAGATGGGAGACAAAAAAAATTGCTTTCAATGGGATCTGGTTACAGTTGTTTGCAAAGGGCTTGAACGGATTTTAGAATGCGCATGAATTGATGGGGACTGGCGTTAATGTGAACGAGCCCTAGCAAGGAAGAGATAAATGTTTTCAAAGCATTACTTACTAGATAATGCTGATTTCACTTCTCTAGACTGATAACAAAATAACCTTTTTCTCTTTACACTTTGACCATATTATCAGTTCTTACCGTCATCTCCTAAAGGTCATTTATTGTTCTGTATGCTGCCTCTCCCATGTTTTGTTTCATCCAAATAGCAAAAGAGAACAACATGAAGAAAATAGCAAAGTAAAGAAAAGCAAGGATACTGCTCTGCTCCATTTTTAAATGTACTCAGGTCGTGATGCAGTCAGGGATTGGGTGTAAATGGATGCAGATGGTTTTAATCACTTGTTTCAATTTTCTGCATTGAAAAAAACATATCCCGTTTACACAAGGTGATGTGCGCTATTCTGAGCCATTGGACATGAACCAGAGGCTATCATTGCCAGTTCTGTTCTGATACAAGAAGTGATGGTAAACCCTTTTTTATCAAACTATGAGAGAGTAAAAGTGGGGGGATTTTCCCACAGCAACCAATCACAGCTCAGCTAACAAGCTCTGGTAAAGTTAAAGCAGAGCTGTGATTGGTTGCTGTGGGAAAGTCCCTCCACATTTACTCTCTCTCATAGTTTAATAAATCTGGGCCATAAAGGTCAGAAACTAAGCACATCATAGCTACAAATTCTGGCTGGTACCCTAGTCACCAGGAGCACGACTGTAACTTTTAGTTCACTTGTGATTCGCTTAAGGCAATAAATGGTTGTCTCCCATTGCTTTTTGACGCATAACCCTGATCTGTCATTCACTGTAAGAATGTTATTTTGCTGTATACATAAATGCTGCGCTATTTCTGCAGGTGCCAGTGATGATGCCGTGAGCTGTGCGGTTATGCTTGAAATCCTGAGTTCCTTGTCAAGCACATCAGTTCCACTAAAACATGCTATCATTTTCCTTTTCAATGGTGCAGAAGAGAATATTCTGCAGGTAAGACAAGTCTTCCTTTGTAGTTATAAATAGGGTATTCCAATGTTGTAAAGTGAATGTCTATCTAAGACTTCATCTGATCCTGAGAATGAAAGGGGCTAGAACACTGGTGCAGCGTAGGACTGTGCTACAGTTCCTAGCTCAATGGAGGTTTACTGTACAAGGAGAAACCGTAAAGGAATGCAACACTCCAGCCCTCTTATTATCCCAATCCGTAGGGGTCCATGTAATACAATGGATTCAAAGATCATATGAATAAAGATGTCAGACACAAACGTCAAGGGAATAATAAAGAAATAATGTTTACTTAATATTATGCTAAAGAATGAGCTTCAGTATAAATAAATACAGAAGCGTGGGAAGCGAATGCAGCACACATGAGTAGCATGAGACAAGAAAGCAAGACAATTCAAACAGCCATTCAAAAGTAACTTAAAGAGTCTCATCTTCAGGCCTGGGGAAGCTCTGCTGTGTGCATTGGCATCTTCGAAATTCCAAGATGGTAGCATGGTGTAAAGATGTCTGTTCAAAAAGAGCTTATTCTTCTTATATGAACTAACACTTTTTTATTACTAGACTTGTTTCTTTGTTTAAACCAGTGCATCATTTAGGCCCATATAGGGCGTGTATACCTAGTTCTCAGTTGTGCAGCACGTGCGCATAATGAACTCAAAATCTATGGCTAAAAAGTGATCTAGGCCGTGACAGGATTCTTGTGACCAAAACTTCTGTAATGCTGTGCCCCAATGCAGCACGATCACTGCAATGTGGCACAGTGATTTTATTCCATATATTATATTATAATATAATAAAAAAAATTTCGTACTTAAAGTGGGGACTACCGTATATACTCGAGTATAAGCCGACCCGAGTATAAGCCGAGACCCCTAATTTCAACCCAAAATCCCAGGAAAAG